>NC_090336.1:34591338-34892431 GCF_035084215.1 Heptranchias perlo
TCTCCCCCTCCCCCCCCCTGCCCCTCCCCACCCACCCCGGCTCTCCTGCCCCTCCCTCCCCCCCCCACCCCGGCTCTCCTGCCCCCCACCCAGGCTCTCCTGCCCCCCACCCCGGCTCTCCTGCTCCTGCCCCTCCCCGGCTCTCCTGCCCCTCCCCGGCTCTCCTGCCCCCCCCCACTCCCCCCCGCTGCCATGGTAACGGAGCTCACACTCCAACGGCTCGGTCGGGGAAACACTCGCCCCAACGGCCGCGGCACCGCCGGAGGAGCCGAGCGGCCCGACCGCCCTGTTCGGGTGTCGGTGTGTGGTGCGGGTACTCACGGTGTGTCTCTCTCTCCTCCAGCCGGTGATGACCCTCCTCCTCTCCTCTCCTCTTCTCTCTCTGTCTCTCGGACACTTGAGAGAGAAAAAAAAACTTTCACCATGGAACCGCCGACTCTACGGCACGCCCCGAGGCTCAGGCAGCTTCTGGACGGGACCTCGGCCAATTCGCAACTCGAAAACCTTCAATCATCGCTGCGCGTCACTCGCGCTGCTCGCCCCGCCGCGGCGATTGTGACGGACCAGCCCAGGGAGGGAGAGAGAGCGCGAGCTGAGGGGCAACAAGAGCCTCACCTGATTGTTACTCTTCACCGCCTGTCATTTAAGGTCATCAATATCGAGGAAATGTTAGAGGCGAGACTGATGATCCCAAAAGAACGAGGCAGATTGCCAACTGTTCAAACAAATAAGACTTGCGTTTATTTTGCTTCCCTGTCTCAAACCAAAACTGAGTCAGTGTCGCTCCTTGTGGTTGAGATTTCATGGGTCTCCTCGTTACCTTTTCCTTTTGGAACAAAATTAATTAAATAACGTGAGAACAATAATCCACCTCGTTTTATTTTGCAATATTAGCTGCATTGTTTTGTTTTTGCGTTTGTTTTAGAATCATAGAATCATAGAAGTTTACAACATGGAAACAGGCCCTTCGGCCCAACAAGTCCATGTCGCCCAGTTTATACCACTAAGCTAGTCCCAGTTGCCTGCGCTTGGCCCATATCCCTCTATACCCATCTTACCCATGTAACTGTCCAAATGCTTTTTAAAAGACAAAATTGTACCTGCCTCTACTACTGCCTCTGGCAGCTCGTTCCAGACACTCACCACCCTTTGAGTGAAAAAATTGCCCCTCTGGACCCTCTCACCTTAAATCTATGCCCCCTCGTTATAGACTCCCCTACCTTTGGGAGAAGATTTTGACTATCTATCTTATCTATGCCCCTCATTATTTTATAGACTTCTATAAGATCACCCCTTAACCTCCTACTCTCCAGGGAAAAAAGTCTCAGTCTATCCAACCTCTCCCTATAAGTCAAACCATCAAGTCCCGGTAGCATCCTAGTAAATCTTTTCTGCACTCTTTCTAGTTTAATAATATCCTTTCTATAATTGGGTGACCAGAACTGTACACAGTATTCCAAGTGTGGCCTTACTAATGTCTTGTACAACTTCAACAAGACATCCCAACTCCTATATTCAATGTTCTGACCAATGAAACCAAGCATGCTGAATGCCTTCTTCACCACCCTATCCACCTGTGACTCCACTTTCAAGGAGCTATGAACCTGTACTCCTAGATCTCTTTGTTCTATAACTCTCCCCAACACCCTACCATTAACGGAGTAGGTCGTGGCCCGATTCGATCTACCAAAATGCATCACCTCACATTTATCTAAATTAAACTCCATCTGCCATTCATCGGCCCACTGGCCCAATTTATCAAGATCCCGTTTGCAATCCTAGATAACCTTCTTCACTGTCCACAATGCCACCAATCTTGGTGTCATCTGCAAACTTACTAAGCATGCCTCCTAAATTCTCATCCAAATCATTCATATAAGTAACAAATAACAGCGGACCCAGCACCGATCCCTGAGGCACACCGCTGGTCACAGGCCTCCAGTTTGAAAAACAACCCTCTCCAACCACCCTCTGTCTTCTGTCGTCAATCCAAGGTTTCTGCATTTGTTTTGTATTCCTTTAAGGCTTTGAAATGTATTTATTGTTGTTATGGTATTAATCATAAGTGTGTAAATTCATCCACTTTAAGGGTGTCACACTTTGATAGGTAAGTTAGAGAAAGAACTGTAACAACCGCAGCGTCAATTCTCTGACTCTGAATCTTTTCAGCCCTCTTCTGGGAGCACAGGTAGATGTATCCTTATGTGCCACATTTATTTTTGATGGCAATATTTTAATATTTATTTTATTATGTGCCTTTATTAGTTTATAGTAACATTTTAAAAACGATCATGGAGCCAGGCTTCCCAAATGGCTCAGTAAGTTTATCCAGTTGAGTAGTCGAGCCATATTGACCAGAAATACCCAAGGTCTTTTCCTTGGCCTGTTGCGAGTCAACTGATAGCAGTGGGAATATTATAAATGGTCTCAAGGGTCGTGGGTTAAAAGGGGATGGGGGAATCAGCCAAAATTCTGCTTCTACGGATAAAGTATGCTTATGGTTGGGGGCTAATGTAATGCTTGAATATGATCTTGATGAGGCTCGCGCTTTACTCGAGAAGAATCTAACAACTGCAACCCGTAATCTGGAAGGACTAGAAGAAGACCTGGACTTCCTTCGAGATCAGTTCACCACGACAGAAGTCAATATGGCAAGAGTGTATAACTGGGACGTTAAAAGGAGAAGATCAGAAGCAGCCTCTAAAAGCAGCGCATAGTTCACAAAAACACATTTTTACACATTATTAAACTATCAAACTCACTTTTGTTTTCTTAAAAGATCCACCAATTTGGCAACATTCGCTATACTGGTGGAATTACACACATGGATCTCGAGTGAGGAATTCAACTTGACCACCTCATCTAACATTACGTTTCATAATAAGAATGTTTGTGCTCAATTTTGTCATGAATTTATTCAAGAACAAATTCAAGTTTGAAGGGCTTTATTGTCAGGTTGTGGGCTTTCATGTTTTTCTGGCAAGCAGGGAGGGAGAAGAGACCACGAGGGGGGAAGGAGGAGGAGAGCACAGTTGTATGCAGAGCACAGTTCAGATTCCATAAACAAACACATGTGCCCCTATTAATCTAAAACTTGCATCTTTTTGTTGTCATGAATGGGAATAGCATGCCACAGAATTAACAATTACTCTTTTACCACAATATATTCAGGTTAGAATTAGCATAAAAATTTACTTACAAGATTTATAATTACCCAGAACCAAAAGGAACATCTTTATTTGCATGTTACTTCAAACTGTCTTGAAAATAGTGTTTGTAATTTTATGAGTCCTTTTCAGAATCTTTGAACTGAGACTTTGATAAACATAACCTGGGCACTTCGGAGCTCCCTGGAGTCCTGTCGCACCATTGCAATGAGAAACAAACAGCTTTTGCTACCCCAGATCACAGCTGTGTTCTCACACTAAGCATGCCATTAATCAATTTTACTTTTCAGACAGATAGTGACCTGGAGACTTGTGGCATTTGATGGATTTCAATTGCTTTTGACACCTAGATTACATATCAAATAGCTTGACTGTCCTCAAACAGAGAGCTTGGCACTGATATGAGACTGCAAACTTGACTGCATTAAAGTATCAGAAACATTAGAGAATTACTGATACAATTAACTTGTAAGTATAGCCAATCAACAGCAGAGTGAAGAACCAGCTAGTTGCCTCCGCATTGCCCCACAAACGCAAAAATAATGCTTTTCAGAAAAAAGCTCCATTTAAAATTCACAAATTACCCTATCCAAAATTACATTTGAAAAATATATTATGCAGAAATTTTATAATATGAAGCAGGACAGGACTTTAATCGTATTCAGTTCGGTAAACAGTGAGCTATATTTTAATGCTGGTAGAAATTGGAGAAGTGCAATCAGCATTCTTGCATATCTATGCTTCCAGTAATGGCAAAGTCGTGTTTGGAGCAGGGTTTCAATTTCCCTTCTCCTGGTAACAATTGGGAGCTATCGCCTGGGCTCAGAGAAGAGAAGGGTAAAAAAGGGTGGTCACCAGCACTACTGATTTGCCACCAGATATTTCTCTCTATGTTGTGATGTGACAATCATAGAAAGTTACGGCACAGAAGGAGGACATTCAGCCCATCGTGTCCATGCGGGCTGAAAAAGAGCTATCCAGCTTAATCCCACTTTCCAGCACTCGGTCCATAGCCCTGTAGGTTACGGCACTTCAAGTGCACATCCAAGTACTTTTTAAATGAGTTGAGGGTTTCTGCCTCTACCACCCTTTAAGGCAGTGAGTTCCAGACCCCCACCAGCCCCTGGGTTAAAAAATTTCTCCTCAGCTCCCCTCTAATCCTTCTACCAATTACTTTAAATCTATGCCCCTTGGTCAATACTAAGGGAAATAGGTCCTCCCTATCCACTCTATCTAGTCCCGTTATAATTTTATATACCTCAATTAAATCTCCCCTCAGCCTCCTTTGTTCCAAAGAAAACAACCTCAGCCTATCCAATCTTTTCTCATAGCTAAAATTCTCCAGCCCTGGCAACATCCTTGTAAATCTCCTCTGTACCCTCTCTAGTGCAATCACATCTTTCCTGTAATGTGATGACCAGAACTGTACACAGTACTCAAGCTGTGGCCTAACCAATGTTTTATACAGTTCTAGCTTAACCTCCCTGCTCTTATATTCTGTGCCTCAGCTAATAAAGGAAAGTATCCCGTATGCCTTTTTAAACACCTTATCTACCGGTCCTGCTACCTTCAGGGACCAGTGAACATGCACTCCAAGTTCCCTTTGTTCCTCTACACCTCTCAGTACTTTCCCATTTATTGTGTACTCCCTTGTTTTGTTTGCCCTCTCCAAATGCATTACCTCACACTTATCTGGATTGAATTCCATTTGCCACTTTTCTGCCCACCTGACCAGTTCATTGATATCTTCCTGCAGTCTACAGCTTTCCTCCTCACTATCAACCACACGGCCAATTTTTGAATCATCTGCAAACTTCTTGATCGAGCCCCCCACATTCAAGTCCAAATCATTAATATATACCACAAAAAGCAGGGGACCTAGTACTGATCCTTGCAGGAACCCACTGGAAACAGCCTTCCAGTCGCAAACACATCTGTCAACCATTACCTTTTGCTTCCTGTCACTGAGCCAATTTTGGATTCAACTAGCCACTTTCCCTTGGATCCCATGGGCTTTTACTTTTTTGACCAGTCTACCATGTGGAACCTTGTCAAAAGCCTTTCTAAAATCCATGTACACTACATCAAACATGTTACTTGCTCAAAAAATTCAATCAAGTTAGTCAGACATGACCTTCCCTTAACAAATCCATGCTGACTGTCCTTGAATAACCTGTGCCTTTCCAAATGACGATTTATGCTGTTCCTCAGAATCGATTAAAATAATTTGCCCACCACCGAGGTTGGATTGACTGGCCTATAATTACTCAGCCTATCTCTTTTTTCCTTTTTAAACAATGGTACAACATTAGCAGTCCTCCAAACCTCCGGCACCATGCCTGTAGCCAGGGAGGATTGGAAAATGATGGTCAGAGCCTCTGCTAGTCCCTCCCTTGCTTCTCTTAGCAACCTGAAATACATTTCATCCAGACCTGGCAATTTATCTACTTTCAAAGATGCTAAACCCTTTAACACTTCCTCTCTCACTATGTTTATCCCAGTTAATATTTCACGCTCCTCCTCCTTAACTACAATCTCTGCATCGTCCCCCCTCTTTTGTGAAGACTGATGCAAAGTATTCATTAAGAACCATACCCACATCTTCTGCCTCCACACATAGATTACCTTTTTGGTCTCTAATAGGCCCTACTCTTTCCTTAGTTATCCTCTTGCTCTTTATGTATTTATAAAACATTTTTGGGTTTTCCTTAATTTTACTTGCCAGTACTTTTTCATGCCCTCTCTTTGCTTTCCAAATTTCCTTTTTAATTTTACCCCTGCACTTTCTATACTCCTCTAGCTTTCTTCAGTATTGAGCTCTTGGTGTCTGACGTAAGCTTCCCTTTTTTGCCTTATCTTACCCTGTGTGCTTCTTGTCATTTGGGGGGCTCTAGATTTGGCAGTCCCACCCTTTTTCTTTGTGAGAACATGTTTACTCTGAACCCCTTAAATCTCCCCCTTGAATGCCTCCCACTGCTCTGACATAAATTTACTTTCAAGTAGCAGTTTCCAGTCCACTTTTGCTAAATCACTTCTCAGCTTAGTAAAATTGGCCTTTCCCCAATTTAGAACTTTTATTCCTGTTCTATCTCTGTTCTTTTCCATAACTATGCTAAATCTAACTGAATTATGATCACTACCACCAAAATGCTCTCCCACTGATACGCCTTCCACTTGCTTCATTCCCTAAAACTAAATCCAGAACTGCCCCCTCTCTTGTTGGGCTTCCCATGTACAGGCTAAAAAAGTTCTCCTGAATGCAATTTAAGAATTCTGCACCCTCTATATCTTTTGCACTGATTGTATCCTAATTAATATTAGGGTAGTTGAAATCCCCTATTATTTCTGCTCTATTGTTTTTGCACTTCTCAAAAATTTGCCAACATATTTGCTCTTCTATCTCCCTCTGACTGTTTGGGGGTCTATAGTACACTCCCAGAAATGTGACTGCCCCTTTTTTGTTCTTTAGCTCAACCCATATGGCCTCATTTGATGATCCTTCTAACATCAAATCCCTCCTCACGGCCATAATTGTTTCTTTAACCAATATTGCCACCCCCTCCTTTTTTATCCCCCTCTCTATCACGTCTGAAAACCCTGTAACCAGGAACATTGAGCTGCCGTTCCAGCCCCTCTTTAAGCCATGTTTCTGTAATAACTAGGATATCGTATTTCCACGTGTCTATCTGTGCCCATAGCTCATCTGCTTTATTCACTATACTCCTTGCATTGAGGTATACATTTCCAGCTCTGCTTCTCTCTGTTCTGAATCTACACTCAAATTCCCATTCCCCTGCCAAGCTAGTTTAAACCCTCCCCAACAGCACTAGCAAACCTCCCCGCGAGGATATTGGTCCCAGTCCTGTTGAGGTGCAACCTGTCCAGCTTGTACAGGTCCCACCTCCCCCAGAACCAGTCCCAATGCCCCAGGAATCTAAAGCCCTCCCTCCTGGACTGTCTCTCCAGCCACGCATTCATCTTCTCTATCCTCCCATTTCTATACTCGCTAGCGCGTGGCACCGGGAGTAATTCGGAGATTACTACCTTTGAGGTCCTGCTTATTAATGTCTTTCCTAACTCCTTAATATCAGCCTGCAGGACCTCATCCCTCTCTAATAGAGATAAAAACAAGCAGAGGCCACACATCAGGCTGTTTATGTTCATGTCCTCAATGCTTTTGATGAGGATAGTAAAAAATTTTAATGAAAATTTTTTTTTAAAGATTGCACTGGCAGTCATCCTGCCTTCTCTGCTCCATGAGTACCAATCTAGAAAGTGCTATATAATCTGCCTAAATTTGTCTGGTACTGCCTAGAAACAAGTTGAGGTTTCTACCACAATTGTAATCACTAGCGGAAAGTCCATTATTGTTCACTGGTGAAAAATAAGAACTTAATGAAGCATGGAATCAGGAAAGGCCATTAAAGCCCATCATGCTCAGTACTTCCACAGACTTCAATGGACTTCACTCAAGAGATGATTCTGCAGAATTCTGCAGAAATACCCCCTGATCCCTGAAGATAATCAAGGTAAACTTGGAAATATTCATCTATCCTTACATCTCCATGATTGAATCTGGCTTGTTACCCTCCACAGATAACATCTCCTCTAACTAGCCCCATTAGCCGAGGAACTATCACATCTTGTGTAGTATTTGATCAACTTCATGTATACCTTTCCCTATAATCTGCAATCCCATCCTCTGCTAGATATGCATTCAACCCTTTTTTGAAAGTGAATTGATACAGCATCAATTGCTTTTGCTGGGAATTCCATTATGCCCTTGGAGTAGGTGCTACATTGTTCAAACTGTTTTCCAGTGTCTTCATTCATTTTGCTTTTTTAAAACTTCATATAGTTTGAGCTAGTGCTTTGGGACATTTTTCTACATTAAAGGGACTATATAAATGCAGGTTGTTGTTATTGATTAACCATTCAGTGCATGAAATGAGGCAATAATATCACCATGTAGTGATGATATTATTAGCTACCCTCATCTTTACAAACAGTTTTCACTTTACGTGGATCTTTAAAGTGCCAACATTTTCAAACAAGCTGTTTTTTCCCCTTCCAACTATTAACTTCAATGTTCTATGGTTATTTGGAACCCTTTCATTTTGTAGACTGTGCCAACTACCATCAAACTGTGATCTAAAGTCATTATTTAAAAGTCTCAAAATGTGAGAAGGAACTATTCTTACACAAGGTGCAACTAAGATGATAGACCCTATAAACGGTGAAATTTTGGAGTCAGAATGTTTGTCAACTAACAAATATATTTTTTGACTTCAAAGAGGTCTGTAAAAGTGCTATCCAGATCTGTCTTCCTGTGTATCAGTACACCTAATATTGAGTCAAGTAACAATCTTAATGTTTCACTTATATCAATGAATTACAGTGAAGTTTTAGAATACTAAAATAACAGAAGTAAAAAAGGTTCCATTTATAATATATTTCAAAATCAGCAACAATGCTAAAAGTCACTGTCATTTTCTTATATTAATTTTAAACTATCAGTGTAACTTTGAAAACATGTTCTAAGACAGAAGTATTATGATTTAATTTATTCAGCAAAATGGACAGATATTCCAATTATTTACTATTTACTTAGCAACACAAAAAATGCCCCATAATGCATTACTAAATTGCTATGAATTGCATTACTCAGCAAATGTGCTGGTCTTCTAAACACTCGCACTGGACAATAATATATACCCCCATACTCTAAATCATTGACTGACTGAACCTTTGACTGCACCATTAACAATTCCAGCATTTTTTTTACATAGTAAGGAAGGAATAATAGGATTACATTAAAAAGAATAGCATGTAATTTGTGTGTATTTCATAGTTTGATATTTTAGGATTGCCCATCTTTTCTAACCTTTACATGTATTGATCATTTTAATCAAATACGATGTGGTGACCTTTTATGATTCCCTGCAATTTCTTCAGTGCAAGAAATGTACACAAGAAATAATAAATATGTAGACATTAAACTTTCACTATGGTGCTGATGATGTCTGCTGGGGTAGGTGGAAGATCTCACTGCTGACTCTAATTAAACTAAAATGGCACCTCTTTAAGATACTTTTATAGGCACTAGCATCATGTAAATCCTATAGAAATTCACTTTCTGTTGAATGAGGACTTGAACCATTACCAAATTATCTACTCGGCTCACCCATTATTATACATCATTGTTCCTTTGAAACACATCATTAATACTATAATAAGTACTTCAACAAGGCGGTAGTACAATATAACAATCTTATAAAAGTAGCCTGTATAACGGCAATATATAACTATCTATATATTTGCATACACTTCCTGTCTGTACCAAATTGAATTCCCATTGACAATTTTTTCCCAATATAAATTCCTATGTCCACATTTCTAATAGGTTTTTCCTATTGAAACTTCTTAACGCTGCAATTATGTAGCCTGCCCATTATGTGACTTTGTACCTAGTCTGTGAGCATGCTCAGGGAGTTCCTCTCTACAACATTTCAGAACCTGGGATAGACATCTTGGAATTTCAGCCGCTATAATTTTATTCATAGAATTATAGAAATTTACGGCACAGAAGGAGGCCATTCGGCCCATCGTGTCTGTGCCAGCTGAAAAAGAGCGATAGCGCCTAATCCCACTTTCGACTCTTAGTCTGTAGCCCTGTCGATTATGGCACTTCAAGTGCATATCCTAGTACATTTTAAATGAGATGAAGGTTTCTGCCTCTACCACCCTTTCAGGCAGTGAGTTCCAGACCCTCACCACCGTCTGGGTGAAAAAAATTCTCTCCAACTCCCCTCTGATTGTCCTACCAATTAATTTAAATCTATGCTCCCTGGTTATTGACCTTTCTTCTAAGGGAAAAGGGTCCATTCTATCTAGGCCCCTCATAATTTTATACACCTCAATTAAATCTCCCCTCAGCCTCCTCTGTTCCGAAGAAAACAACCCCCACCTATCCAATCTTTCCTCGTAGCTAAAATTCTCCAGTCCGAGCAACATCCTCATAAATCTCCTCTGTACCCTCTCTAGTGCAATCGCATCTTTCCTGTAATGTGGTGACCAGAACTGTACGCAGCACTCTAGCTTTGGCCTAACTAGTGTTTTATACAGTTCTAGCATAACCTCCCTGCTCTTATATTCTATGCCTTGGCTAATAAAGGAAAATATGCCATATGCCTTCTTAACCACCTTAACTACCTGTGCTAATACCTTCAGGGATCTGTGAACATGCACTCCAAGGTCCCTCTGTGCCTCTACACTTCTCAGTATCCCATCATTTATAGTGTATTCCCTTGCCCTGATTGCCCTCCCCAAATGTATTACCTCACACTTATCCAGATTGAATTCCATTTGCCACTTTTCTGCCCACTTGACCAGTCCATTGTTAACTTCCCGCAGTCTACAGCTTTCTTACTCACCATCAACCACACGGCCAATTTTTGTATCATCTGCAAACTGCTTATTCATGCCCCCTACATTTAAGTCTAAATCATTGCAAGTTTGAACTGTTTCTTTGTGTCAATTTTTCAGTTTTATTAAAATGTTACATACTTTTTCCCATTTATGGAGTTAATCATTCTTAATCTGGCACTCCACCCTGTCAAATTTAATAAAAAGTCAAATTTTACTTCCCTCTTTCCCGATGCCTCCATGTTGCACTTCTTAGCGAGTGTCTCGGAACCAAAGAATGAGTGATTTAAGAACACTCCCTGAAATCATTCCAATATCAAAGACCAATGTAAAAGTCTTTCCCAGAATCCAAAGCTTTTCCTCAAGTTACTCACCACCTGGACCAGCCAGTCCCCAGGACCCCAGCCTCATGAAAGCAAAGCCCATCACACCACAGTGAGCCAAGTTGAATATTTTTCTGCAACGGGATTCTGCACCTCTTTAGATCTTGGCAAATCTATAAGAGTGCAATGGAACTGAAGATTAACCCTGGATCATTCCCCACATAATGAAAGTGAACTAACTCCCCCCCCCCCACCCCGGCTGAACATCAATTTGTCACCAATTTCCCCCTCTACTCGGGAATGTCCAGGTTCCAATTGACATGGATATAGCCTGCCGCCCCTTGCCAAGCATAAATTCAAGAGCTTCCCCCTACACTGATCTGGATAATCCCCCAAATGACCGTGACTACCAACCCCTACCTTCCACTGAACATGAATTCTGAATCCATCCCTCCCCCACAACTGAGCACGAGTCCGTGAACTAACCTCCCTCAATGAAATTGTTCCCCCGCCAACTGAACATGAAATCTATAACATATAAAAACAGAAAATGCTGGAAAAGCTAAGCAAGTGAGGCAGCATCTGTTGAGAAAGCAACAGAGTTAACAGGCTCGATTTTAGGAGGGAGGCGGGTTGGCAGCGGGGGGTCGATGGGTAATGCGCCCAGTGAATTCGGGGTGCTCCGCACGCGATCGCAGCTTAATTGAAGGCACTTATCTTGGCTTCTGGGTTTCACGCTGGAAAGCTGCGCAGCGGGCGGACTGCGCAGCCCCATCATAGGCTGTCAGCTGGAGGAGCCCTATTTAAAGGGGCAGTCCTCCACTGACTGATGCTGCAGAAAATATGCAAAATTACAGCGTGGAGCAGCCCAGGGGAAAGGCTGCTCCCAGGTTTAATGATGCCCCACTCCAGGTCTTACTGGATGGGGTGAGGAGGAGGGGGAGGACAGAGATCTTCTCCCCGGTGGACGGGAGGAAGTGGCCTGCCTCTGCCACCACGGAGGCCTGGCTCGAGGTGGCAGAGGAGGACACCTGCACCACCAACATATCGCCCACCTGCATACAGTGCAGGAAGCGCTTCAATGACCTAAGTAGTTCAGTCGAAGTGAGTACACTTACTCATTCCCCTACACTCCGTCTGCCACATCATCACCCCCACACCACATCTCCTTCTGCACTGCCAACACTACTCTATCACGTCACTCCTCACACCCACTCAAAGCTCATCCTCATCTTACCTGCATTTACTCACCTCGCCAGTACTCATCCCACCACTACCACTCAACCCAAACCTCAAACAATCTCATACCCTCTCATGCATCTCTTTCACAGTCAGCCTCACTCAACCTGCCACTACCTGTGCTGCAGCCACAGGGCATGCATCACATATGTGCAGTAGGAAGCATAAGGCAAACTTGTCGTGAGCATGAAGGGGATGCACAAGGGTGTTTGAGGGTTTGTCATGGTTTTTACTTATATTTGATTTCTGATCAACTCACATTACATATTATATTGTCACCACTGCTGCCACGTCTTTGCAAATCTTGTCTAGTTTGTGCAATAATGTGGATCACGATGAAGACCCATAACTGATGCCACCCATTGTGTCACTGCAGAGTGGCTTTTGCAGGGGTCTTTTGTGCAGACGACTGAGAGACGTCGGCGATGTCCCCGGTGGCACCCTGGAAGGATACGGAGGAGAAGTTGTTGAGGGCAGTGGTGACTTTGACAGCGACAGGTAAGAAGATGGTGCTCGGGCCAGCTGGGAGCAGCTCAGCATGAAAGAGGCTGCAGATGTCCACGACTACATGTTGAGTGACTCTGAGCCTCCGTATGCACTGCTGCTCAGAGAGGTCCAGGAAACTGAGCCTCGGTCTGTAGACCCTGTGGCGAGGGTAGTGCCTTCTGCGACGCATCTCTCTCTGCAGTTCCCCTCCCTCCTGCTGTGCAGGTGGATGTGTCACAGCACTGTGTTGTGGAGCTTCACGTGTCAGAGGTGGACGGCATGGCCGGCGAGGCTGGTGATGCTGTTCGTCCTCCGAGGAGGTCACGACTGCAGCTATGGCGGCCCCCATCCGGAAGATGTAGGTTTGAGGGGGTCCGCAAGGTAGGTAAATGCGAATTTTATTGTCAGGAGGAGGGTGGTGGAGGCCAAACTTTGTCCAAAGTGACAGAGTGGCCTCCTGCAATGAGTGAGGGTCTCCCCCCCCCCACCTGTCAAATGGACCTTTGTAGCTGCCACAGGCTGGTGGCTGCAAACCGTCCATTTCAACTGGGAGTGTTTCCCCCATTACAGGAAACAATCTCAGTTGAGTTGAAAATCCCACCCCTCCTAAAATATCATGTCAATCAGGTATGCTAACGACCTGAAGTATCTACTTAATTAGTTTAAGTGGCATCCCGCTGGCTTTAATTGCACGCACGTGTAAGCGCGTCACTGGGGAACCCGGAAGTGGGCGGGTTGGAGCCGGGCTCCGGACCCACCCCGGGAATCCCCGATTTTTGGAGCCCCCCCGCCACGAACCGGCTGGCTCGGATGTCCGAAAATCGAGCCCAACGATTCAGGTCGAAAACCTTTTGTCAAATCTGATGAAAGGTCTTTGACCTGCAACGTTAACTCTTTCTTTCTCCACAGATGCTGCCTCACTTGCTGAGCTTTCCCAGCATTTTCTGTTTTTATTTCAGATTTCCAGCATCTGCACTATTTTGCTTTTGATGAAATCTGAAACACCCCCTCCAGTGAACATAAAATTGGGAATTCCCCTTCCCCCCAATTCCCGTTCCCTCTCCTTCACACTTCTGCTTTCTATGATAGGATTGATAAGGAATGACAAATGGAGTTACAATACAATAGGTACAAAACTTTGAATAACCCTGTAGCACAATGAATCTATGCATCTCCATCACTCCTCCTGTCAGAGGTGATGTTGTCCTATGAATAATTTAGATTTTGCTATGATGACCATGGAAAATAAATAGAAATGTTGGAGTGATGGGATTCAATGGGTTGAATGGCCTTACTCAGCCTTGAATTTTTTATGTTCTTAAACCTAAATTATAAAATTTGGTAGTAGTAGCAAAAGAACCAAAGTTGAATGGCAAGATGAAAACTTCAATATTAAAACTGCTTTAAAAGTAGTGTATAACAACACTGCAACATAGTCTTGGAGTTCCAATAATAATGCTCCGGCATGTTAACATGTGCCTCAAATGTGTTACAGCCTTGCAACATAGGTCGAAACCTAAACAATACGCTATATTTGATCCAACCATTGTTGTATTAAATTGCTTTTGAGTGCAGGAATTTGTAACCAAATTCCTGTGCGGTCAACAGTAAACAAGTACTGTAGTTGCTCAATAGTTTAAGGCTATTGAGCTTAACAGCAAGTTATCTCCATCATACTAATTCATTCTCCTCCCCTTTTTTCCCCACTTCAACCAAATTTATGACAGAGAAAGGGGAGAGGAATTGAACAGATATTGTGTATCTGTCTTCACAGTAGAAGACACTAATAACATAGGAACAGGAGTAGTAGAAAATAATAGTAGAAAATCAAGGGGCAAAGGGGAGGGAGGAACTAAAAACAATCACTATCACTAGAGAAAAAGTACTAGGTAAACTAATGGGTCTAAAGGCTGACAAGTCCCCTGGACCTGATGGCTTGCATCCAAGGGTCTTAAAGGAAGTGGCTACAGAGATATTGGATGCATTGGTTGTAATCTTCCAGAATTCACTAGATTCTGGAAAGGTCCCAGCAGATTGGAAAACCGCAAATGTAACACCCCTATTCAAGAAGGGAGTGAGACAGAAAGCAGGTAACTATAGACCAGTTAGCCTAACATCTGTCACTGGGAAAATGCTAGAATCCATTATTAAGGAAGTAGTAGCAGGACATTTGGAGACTCATAATACAATCAAGGAGAGTCAACATAGTTTTATGAAGGGGAAATCATGTCTGACAAATTTATCAGAGTTCTTTGAGGAAGTAACGGGCAGGGTGGATAAAGGGGAACCAATGGATGCAGTATATTTTGATTTCCAAAAGGCATTTGATAAGGTGACACATAAAAGATTACTGCACAAGATAAGAGCTCATGGTGTTGGGGGTAATATACTGGCATGGATAGAGGATTGGCTAACTAACAGAAAACAAAGGGCCCGATTTTAGCACCCGCTATCGGGTGTGTTCTCGGCAGGGGGGCCTCGAAAATCGTGAAATCCAGGATCCCGACCGGATCCCGCCTCGATCCCGCCCACTTCCAGGTTCCCCGCTGACGCGCCGGCGTGTGCGCGCAGCCCCCGCTGGTGGGAATCCCGCAGGCAATTAAAGTCAGCGGGATGCCACTTGAGAGTATTTATTTAGCTATTTCAGGTCATGAACTGACCTGATTAAGGGACTGTGTGTGATTTTGGATCAACATGGGACTGTTTCACACACTGGGGGAAACACTCCCAGATCGAATGAACGTGTTGCAGCTGTCAGCCTGTGGCAGCTGAAAAGGTCCATTTGACAGGTGGTGGGGGGGGGGGGGAGACCCTCACTCATTGCAGGAGGCCACTCTGTCACTTGGGACAAAGTTTGGCCTCCACCACCCTCCTCCTGATGGTCAAAGTCACCAACCTGCACACTTACCCCGGGGTCCGGAGACATTTACCTATCTTGCGGACCCCCACAGATGTACATCTTGCGGATGGGGGCCGCCGTAACTGCAGTCATGACCTCCTCGGAGGGCGAACAGCATCACCAGCCTCACCAGCCTCGCCATCCATGCTGTCCACCTCTGACACGTGGAGCTCCACAACAGAGTGCTGTGACACATCCACCTGTACAGCAGGAGGGAGGGCTACCGCAGAGAGAGATGCGTCGCAGAGGGTACAACCCTCGCCACAGGTTCCACAGACCGAGGCTCAGCCTCCTGGACCTCTCTGAGCAGCAGTGCACACGGAGGCTCAGAGTCACTCGACATGTAGCCGTGGACATCTGCAGCCTCTTTCATGCCGAGCTGCTCCTGGCTGGCCCGTGCACCATCTTCCTACCTGTCGCTGTCAAAGTCACCACTGCCCTCCCGAACTTCTCCTCCACAGCCTTCCAGGGTGCAACCGGGGACATCGCCGATGTCTCTCAGTCGGCTGCGCAGAAGAGCCCTGCAAATACACCTACACCCACTCTGCAGTGACACAATGGGTGGCATCAGTGGTGGGTCCTCATAGTGATACCCAGGAGCGGGCATTATTGCACAAACCGGACAGGATTCGCAAAGACATGGCAGTAGTGGTGCCAATATAATGTGTGATGTGAGTTGTTCTGAAATTCAATAGAAGTAACAACCATGACAAACCTTCAAACACCCTTGTGCATTCCCTTCATGCTGACGACACGTTTGCCTTACGCTGCCTACTGCACATATGTGATGCATGCCCTGTGGCTGCAGCACAGGTGGTGGCAGGTTGAGTGAGGCTGGCCGTGAGGGAGATGCACGAGAGGGTAAGTATGGGATAGAGCCATGAGATTGTATGAGGATTGGGTTGCGTGGTAGTGGCGGGGTGAGTACTGGCGAGGTGAGTAGGTGCAGGTAAGATGAGGATGAGGTTTGAGTGGGTATGAGGGGTGATGTGACAGAGTAGTGTTGGCAGTGCCGAAGGAGATGTGGGGTGGGGGCAGTGATGTGGCAGACGGAGTATAGGGGAAAGACTACGTGTACTCACTGTGGCTGACCTACTGAGGTCATTGGAGCGCCTCCTGCACTGTGTGCAGGTGGGCGATATGTTGGTGGCGCAGGTGACCCCCTCTGCCACCTCGAGCCAGGCCTTCCTGGTGGCAGAGGCAGGCCGTTTCCTCCCGCCCGCCGGGTGGAAGATCTCTGTCCTCCCCCTCCTCCTCACCCCATGTATTGATACCTGGGGTGAGGCATCATTAAACTGGGAGCAGCCTTCCCTCTGGGCTGCTCCATGCAGTCATCTTTGCTATTGGTTGCAGCATCTGTCAGTGGAGGACTGCCCCTTTAAATAGAGCGCCTCCAGCTGACAGATCTTACTGTGCATGCGCAGCCTGCCCGACGCACAGACCAGCAGCGGGGAACCCGGAGGAGCAGGTAAGTGGCTCCAATTAGTGCGTTGCCTGCTACGATCGCGCGGGAAACCCACTAATTTCACCGGGCGCGTTACCCACGCGCCCGCTTGCCCACCCGCCAAGAACCCACACCCCTGGTAAAATCGGGCCCAAAGAGTCAGGATAAAAGGGTCATTTTCAAAATGACAATCTGTAACTAGTGGGGTTCCGCAGGGATCAGTGCTGGGGCCTCAACTATTTACAATATATATCAATGACTTGGATGAAGGAACAGAGTGTCTTGTGGCCAAATTTGCTGCTGATACAAAGATAGGTGGAAAAGCAAGTTGCGATGAGGACACAAAGGGGCCGATTTTAGCACCTGCTCTCGGGTGCGTTCTCGGCGGGGGGGCCTCGAAAATCCCGAAATGGAGGAGCGGGACCGGATCGCGCCTCGATCCCGCCCACTTCCGGGTTCCGTGCTGACGTGCGGGGGTGCGTGCGCAGCCCCTGCTGGTGGGAATCCCGCAGGCAATTAAAGCCAGCGGGATGCCACTTGAGGTTATTTATTTTGCTTGTTCAGGTCATTAACTGACCTGATTAAGGGACTGTGTGTGATTTTGGATAAACATGGGACTGTTTCACACACTGGGGGAAACACTCCTAGTTGAAATGGACGTGTTGCAGCCGTCAGCCTGTGGCAGCTGCAAAGGTCCATTTGACAGGTGGCGGGGGGGAGACCCTCAGCCATTGCAGGAGGCCGCTCTGTCACTTGGGACAAAGTTTGGCCTCCACCACCCTCCTCCTGATGGTCGAAGTCACCAACCTGCACACTTACCCCGGGGTCCGGAGACATGTGCCTACCTTGCGGACCCCCTCAGATGTACATATTGCGGATGGGGGCCGCCGTAGCTGCTGTCATGACCTCCTCGGAGGACGAACAGCATCACCAGCCTCACCAGCCTCGCCATGCACGCCGTCCACCTCTGACACGTGGAGCTCCACAACAGAGTGCTGTGGCACATCCACCTGTACAGCAGGAGGGAGGGCTACCGCAGAGAGAGATGCGTCGCAGAGGGCACTACCCTCACCACACGTTCCACAGACCGAGGCTCAGCCTCCTGGACCTCTCTGAGCAGCAGTGCACACGGAGGCTCAGAGTCAGTCGACATGTAGTTGTGGACATCTGCAGCCTCTTTCATGCCGAGCTGCTCCCGGCTGGCCCGTGCACCATCTTCCTACCTGTCGCTGCCAAAGTCACCACTCCCTCAACAACTTCTCCTTCGCATCCTTCCAGGGTGCCACCGGGGACATCGCCGACGTCTCTCAGTCGTCTGCGCAGAAGAGCCCTGCAAATACACCTACACCCACTCTGCAGTGACACACTGGGTGGCATCAACGGTGGGTCCTCATAGGGATACCCAGGAGCGGGCATTATTCCACAAACCGGACAGGATTCGCGAAGACATGGCAGTATTGGTGCCAATATAACGTGTGATGTGAGTTGTTCTTTAAGTCAATAGATGTAAGAACCATGACAAACCCTCAAACACCCTTGTGCATCCCCTTCATGCTCACGACACATTTGCCTTACGCTGCCTACTGCACATATGTGATGCATGCCCTGTGGCTGCAGCACAGGTGGTGGCAGGTTGAGTGAGGCTGGCCGTGAGAGAGATGCACGAGAGGGTGAGTATGGGATAGAGCCATGAGATTGTATGAGAATTGGGTTGCGTGGTAGTGGCGGGGTGAGTAGGTGCAGGTAAGATGAGGATGAGGTTTGAGTGGGTATGAGGGGTGATGTGACAGAGTAGTGTTGGCAGTGCTGAAGGAGATGTGGGGTGGGGGCGGTGTTGTGGCAGACGGAGTGTCGGGGAATGAGTAAGTGTTCTCACTGTGGCTGACCTACTGAGGTCATTGGAGCGCCTCCTGCCCTGTATGCAGGTGGGCGATATGTTGGTGGCGCAGGTGACCTCCTCTGGCACCTCGAGCCAGGCCTTCTTGGTGGCAGAGGCAGGCCGCTTCCTCCTGCCCGCCGGGTGGAAGATCTCTGTCCTCCCCCTCCTCCTCACCCCATCTAATGATACCTGGGGTGAGGCATCATTAAACTGGGAGCAGCCTTCCCCCTGGGCTGCTCCATGCTGTAATTTTTGCTGTTTGTGGCAGCATCTGTCAGTGGAGGACTGCCCCTTTAAATAGAGCGCCTCCAGCTGACAGATCTTACTGCGCATGCGCAGCCCGCCCGACGCGCAGATCAGCAGTGGGGAACCCGGAGGAGCAGGTAAGTGGATCCATTTAGTGTGTTGCCTGCTATGATCGCGCGGGCAACCCACTAATTTCACCGGGCGCGTTCCCACCCGCCCAGAACCCGCACCCCTGGTAAAATCGGGCCCAAAGGGTCAATTTTCAGATGGCTGAGCGGGTGTGTTTGTGGCGGGGATGGGCTCCTAAAATTGGGGATTCCGGGAGCGGGTCCGGAGCCCGCCTCCAACCCGCCCACTTCCAGCTTCCCCAATGATGCGAATCAGTGCACGCGCAGCCCCCACATGCGGGCCTCCCACTGGCAATCAAAGCCGGCGGGATCCCATTTAAGATCATTATCTGGGTACTTGAGGTCATTTACAGACCTCATTAGTTGGAGATTTTAGGAGGATTCGTATTTTGGACTACCCAGAGCATGTTTCCCATGCTGGGGGAAACACTCCCTGTTTAAATAAATGTGTTGCAGCCAGCAGCCAGTGGCAGCTGCAAAGGTCCATTTAACAGGTGGGAGGTAAACCCTCATTCATTGCAGCAGGGCACTCTGTCACCTCAGACAAAGTTTTGCCTGCCACACCGTTGTCTCCACACTCTAAATGATTAAATCATACCCTAAACTCTGCTGTCCAAACACATTTACCTACTTTGTGGACCCCCTCACACTCACACCATCAGGATGGGGGCGGTGGGGGGGTCCATTGCTGCATTTATCACTCCATTGGAGGACAAGCAACATAACCAGCCTCGCCAGGCATGCCGTCCACCTCTGCCACATGGAGCTACACAACACAGAGCTGCGCAACAGGCACCTGCACAAAGTAGTCGTGTAACTACACATACACCCACTGTAGGGTGACCCAATGGGTGACATCAAGAGTGTTCATGGAGAACCTCATGAAAGGACATTATTGCACAAGCCAGTCAAGAATGGCCAAGACGTGGCAGTAGTGGTGACAATATAATATGTTATGTGAGTTGATCAGAAATCAAATATAAGTAAAAACCATGACAAACCCTCAAACACCCTTGTGCATCCCCTTCATGCTCACGACATGTTTGCCTTACGCTACCTACTACACACATGTGATGCATGCCCTGTGGCTACAGCACAGGTAGTGGCAGGTTGGGTGAGGCTGACTGTGAAAGAGATGCATCAGAGAGTGAGTATGAGATAGAGCCATGAGATTGTATGAGGATTGGGTTGAGTGGTAGTGGTGGGATGAGTACTGGCGAGGTGAGTAAGTGCAGGTAAGATGAGAATGAGCTTTGAGTGGGTGTGAGGAGTGATGTGATAGAGTGATGTTGGCAGTGCAGAAGGAAATGTGGGGTGGGGGTGGTGATGTGGCAGATGGAGTGTAAGGGAATGAGTTAGTGTACTCACTTTGGCTGACCTACTTAGGTCATTGAAGCGCCTCCTGCACTGTATGCAGGTGGGCGATATGTTGGTGGTAGTGGTGACCTCCTCTGCCACCTCAAGCCAGACCTTCGTAGTGGCAGAGGCAGGCCACTTCCTCCCATCCGCCGGGTGGAAGATCTCTGTCCTCCCCCTCCTCCTCACCCCATCCGGTAGGGCCTGGAGTGAGGCATCCTGGAAGCAGTCTTACCCCTGGGCTGCTCCATGCTGTAATTTTGGCTCCTTTCTGCAGCATCAGTCAGTGGAGGACTGCCCCTTTAAATAGGGCTCCTCCAGCTGACATCATATGATGCGGGTGCGCAGTCTGCCCGCTGTGCAGCTTTCCAGCGTGAAACCCGGAAGCCAAGGTAAGTGGCTTCAATTTATTTACGATCGCGTGGGGAACCCACCGATTTTACTGGGCGGTTACCCACGTGCTCAGTCGACCCCCCCCCCCCCCCCGCTGGCAACCCGCCTCCCTCCTAATATCGGGCCCAAAGTGTCTGCAAAGGGATATTGACAGGTTAAGCGAATGGGCAAAAATTTGGCAGATGGAATATAATGTGGGAAAATGTGAAGTCATCCACTTTGGGAGGAAAAATAAAAAAGCAAAATATATAATTTGATTGGAGAAATACTACAAAATGCTGCGGTACAGAGGGATCTGGGTGTTCTCGTACATGAAACACAAAAAGTCAACATACAGGTGCAGCAGGTAATCTGGAAGGCAAACGGAATATTTGCCTTTATTTCTAGGGGGATGGAGTATAAAAGCAGGGAAGTCATGCTACAACTGTACGGGGTGCTGGTGAGACCACACCTGGAGTACTGTGTACAGTTCTGGTGCCTTATTTAAGGAAGGACATATTTGTAATGGAGGCAGTTCAGAGAAGGTTCACTAGGTTGATTCTGGGTATGGAAGGGTTGTCTTATGAGGAAAGATTGAACAGGTTGGGGCTATACTCATTGAAGTTTAGAAGAATAAGAGAAGATCTTATTGAAACATATAAGATTCTGAGGGGACTCGATAGGGTAGATGCTGAGAGGATGTTACCCCTCAAGGGGGAATCTAAAACTAGGGGGCATGGTCTCAGAATAAGGTGTCACCCATTTAAGATGGAAATGAGGAGGAATTTCTTCTCCCAGAGGGTCATGAATCTTTGGAATTCTTTACCCCAAAAAGCTGTGGAGGCTGAGTCATTGAATACATTCAAGGCTGAGTTAGACAAATTTTGATCAGCAAGGGAGTCAAAGTATATGGGGAAAAGGCGGGAGAGTGGAGTTGAGGTAAAAATCAGATCAGCCATGATCTCATTAAATGGCGGAGCAGGCTCGAGGGGCCGAATGGCCTACTCCTGCTCTTATCTCTTATGGTCTTATGACAATGGCGAATTTCTTCCCTTATAAATGAACTTTGTCTTCAATCTTGATACCAGTCTCAAGTCTTTATGAGTTGTCTAACTGCTAACTGAAACATAGTGCAGGAGGGAGAGCTTCAGATTCTTGGGGCATTGGGACCAGTTTTGGGGCAGGAGGGACCTGTTCAAGATGGACGGGTTGCACCTCAACAGAGCTGGGACTGATGACCTCATGGGGAGGTTCACTAGTGTTGTGGGGGAGGGTTTAAACTAATTTGGCAGGGGGATGGGCACCAGGATTCAGCAAGAGAATGGAGGTGCACAAAGGATTAGGAGAGACAGATAGCACTAGAGTAGAAATAGTGCAATATTAGGTAGGATCAGACTAAGAGGGAATATGAGAAGGTCTAAGATAGGTTTAGAGTGCATGTGTGTAAACGCACGAAGCGTGGTAAATAAGGTTGGTGAGCTGCAGGTACAAATAGCCAAATGGAAATATGATGTCGTGGTGATAATGGAGACCTGGTCCAAAAAAGATTAGGATTGGGTACTAAATATTCCTGAATACAAGGTGTTCAGGAAAGATAGGGAAGGAAAAAAGGAGGGAGGAGGGGTGGCACTACTGATTAAGGCGAATATTGCAGTGCTGGAGAGAGAGGATATCCTTGAGGGGTCAAGGACAGAATTTATTTGGTTAGAATTAAGGAACAATAGAGGTGCCATTACACTACTGGGGGTATACTATAGGCCACCAATTAGTGGGAAGGATCTAGAGGAGCAAATTTGCAGGGAAATTACAGAGAGGTGCAAGGACTATAGAGTAGTGATTATGGGGGACATCAACTATCCTAATATAGACTGGGATAGTAATAGTGTAAAGGGCAAAGATGGGGAGGAATTTCTGATGTGTGTTCAGGAAAACTTTCTTGATCAGTATGTTTCCAGCCCAACGAGGAAGGAGGCATTGCTGGATCTGGTACTGGGGAATGAGGTGGGTCAAGTGGAGCAAGTGTCAGTGGGGGAACATTTAGCGAACAGTGATCATAGTATCATAAGGTTTAGATTAGTTATGGAAAAGAACAAGGAGCAATCTAGAATAAAAATATTTAATTGAAGGAGGGCCAATTTCAGTGGGTTGAGAACGGATCTGGCCGGGGTAAATTGGAATCAAATATTGGCAGGCAAAACTGTGATCGGACAATGGGTGGCCTTTAAAAAGGAGATGGTTTGGGTACAGTCTAGGTACATTCCCACAAGGGGGAAAGGTAGGGCAACCAAAACCAGAGCTCCCTGGTTGATGAAAGAGATAGTAAGATGAAGCAGAAAAAGGGTGCGGATGACAGATGTCAGGTTGATAATACAAGTGAGAACCAGGCCGAATATAGAAAGTACAGAGGAGAAGTGAAAAAGGAAATAAGAGGCGCAAAGAAAGAGTATGGGGACGGACTGGCAGCTAACAAAAAAGGGAAATCCAAAAGTCTTCTATAAGTGTACATATAGTAAATGGGTAGTAAGAGGAGGGGTGGGGCTGATTAGGGACCAAAAAGGAGATCTATGCATGGAGGCAGAGAGCATGACTGAGGTAAGAAACTTTGCATCTGTCTTTACCAAGGAAGAAGATGCTGCCAAAGTCACAATAAAAGAGCAGATAGTTGAGATACTGGATGGGCTCAAAATTGATAAAGAAGAGGTACTCGAAAGGCTGGCTGTACTTAAAGTAGATAAGTCACCCGGTCTGGATGGGATGCATCCTAGGTTGCTGAGGGAAGTAAGGATGGCAATTGCAGAGGTGCTGGCCATAATTTTCCAATCCTCCTGAGATATGGGGATGGTGCCAGAGGACTGGAGAATTGCAAATGTTACACCCTTGTTTAAAAAAGTTTTTTTTTAATTTGTTCATGGGATGTGGGCGTCACTGGCGAGGCCAGCATTTATTGCCCATCCCTAATTGCCCTTGAGAAGGTGGCGGTGAGCCGCCTTCTTGAACCGTTGCAGTCCGTGTGGTGTGAGGTTGCGAATGGAACGGAACAAAAAAGGGTGTAAGGATAAACCCGGCAACTACAGGCCAGTCAGTTTATCCTAGGTGGTGGGGAAGCTTTTAGAAATGATAATCCGGGACAAAATTAATAGTCACTTGGAAAATGTGGATTAATGAAGGAAAGCCAGCATTAACTTGTTAAAGGCAAATTGTGTTTAACTAACATGATTGAGTTTTTTGATGAGGTAACAGAGAGGGTTAATGAGGGCAATGTGGTTGATATTGTGTGTATGGACTTTCAAAAATGCCTTTGATAAAGTGCTACATAACAGGCTTGTCAGCAAAATTGAAGCCCATGAAATAAAAGGGGCATTGGCAGCTTCGATACAAAATTGGCTAAGTGACAGGAAACAGAGAGTAGTGGTGAACGGTTGCTTTTTGGACTGGAGGATGGTGTACAGTGGTGTTCCCCAGGGGTCAGTACTAGGTCCACTGCCTTTTTTGATATATATTAATGATTTGGACTTGGGTGTACAGGGCAAAATTTCAAAATTTGCAGAGGACACAAAACTTGGAAGTGTAGTAAATAGCGAGGAGGATAGTAATAGACTTCAAGAGGACATAAACAGGCTGGTGGAATGGGTGGACACATGGCAGATGAAATTTAATACAGAGAAGTGCGAAGTGATACATTTTGGCAGGAAGATTGAGGAGAGGCAATATAAACTAAATGGTACAAATCTAAAGGGGGTGCAGGAGCAAAGAGGCCTGAGGGTATACATGCACAAATCTTTGAAGGTGGCAGGAGAGGTTGAGAAAATGGTTAAAAAAGAATACAGGATCCTGGGTTTTATAAATATCTCCATCAAAGACGGGCACCTCAGCACCTCACTCTACCGCAAGCCCACGGACAACCTCACGATGCTCCACTTTTCCAGCTTCCACCCTAACCACGTCAAAGAGGCCATCCCCTATGGACAGGCCCTGCGAATACACAGGGTCTGCTCAGACGAGGAGGAACGCGATGGACACCTACAGACGCTGAAAGACGCCCTAGTAAGAACGGGATATGACGCTCGACTCATCGATCGACAGTTCCGACGGGCCACAGCGAAAAATCGCATAGACCTCCTCAGAAGACTAACACGGGACGCAACCAACAGAGTACCCTTCGTCGTCCAGTACTTCCCCGGAGCGGAGAAACTACGCCATGTTCTCCGCAGCCTTCAACATGTCATCGATGACGACGAACACCTCGCTATGGCCATCCCCACACCTCCACTACTCGCCTTTAAACAGCCACCCAACCTCAAACAGACCATCGTTCGCAGCAAATTACCCAGCTTTCAGGAGAACAGCGTCCACGACACCACACAACCCTGCCACGGTAACCTCTGCAAGACATGCCAGATCATCGACACAGATACCACCATCACACGAGAGGACACCACCCACCAGGTGCATGGTTCATACTCCTGTGACTCGGCCAACGTTGTCTACCTCATACGTTGCAGGAAAGGATGCCCCAGAGCATGGTACATTGGCGAGCCCATGCAGACGCTGCGACAACGGATGAACGGACACCGCGCAACAATCGCCAGACAGGAGGGTTCCCTCCCAGTCGGGGAACACTTCAGCAGTCAAGGACATTCAGCCACCGACCTTCGGGTAAGCGTACTCCAAGGCGGCCTTCAAGACACTCGACAACGCAAAATCGTCGAGCAGAAATTGATAGCCAAGTTCCGCACCCATGAGGACGGCCTCAACCAGGATCTTGGGTTCATGTCATGCTACACGTAACCCCACCAGCGAACAAATGTTATCTGTTTTTAATATAACGGGTCATTTGCTGTCTTTCTCTTCCTTCCGGATGTTTCTATGTTTCTGCCTCTCTCTGTTTTTTTTTGGTTGTTTGTATATTCGGTGGCCTTGTAGGTAACACCTCTCTGTCTGCACATTGTGATTGCCTTGGCAACGGGCAGTTGGAAAGACTATCTGTAATCACCAGGTATTGTTCTGTGATTTATAAATGCGAAGGGTTCGAGGATTTCATTTCCACATTCACCTGAGGAAGGAGGAAGCCTCCGAAAGCTTGTGAATTTCAAATAAAATTGTTGGACTATAACTTGGTGTTGTAAAATTGTTTACAATTGTCAACCCCAGTCCATCACCGGCATCTCCACATCATTTATAAATAGAGGCATAGAGTACAAAAGCAAGGGAGTTATAAATCACTGGTTTGACCACAACTGGAGTATTGTGTCCAATTCTGGGCACCGCACCTTAGGAAGGATGTGAAGGCCTTAGAAAGGGTGCAGGAAAGGGTTTAGATAAAGTAAATAAAGAGAAACTGTTCCCATTGGCAAAAGGGTCGAGAACCAGAGAACACAGATTTGAGGTAACTGGCAAAAGAACGAAAGGCGACATGAGGAAAAAATGTTTTATGCAGCGAGTAGTTATGATCTGGAATGCGCTGCCTGAAACGGTGGTGGAAGCAGATTCAATCGTGGCTTTCAAAAAGGAATTGGATAAATACTTGAAGGGAAAAAATTTGCAGGGCTACGGGGAAAGGGCTAACTGGGACTGACTGGATTGCTCTTACAAAGAGCCGGTGCGAGCTTGATGGGCCGAATGGCCTCGTTCTATGATTCTATGATTTCATTTAACAGTACGTGACTTAGAAAGTCTCAATTCTAAGATTAGTTAGCAACTGTGTAATTCTGCAAAAAAAAGTTATTTTTCTTACCAAATTGAATTTGTTCTTAATATGCATGGATTATGCAGTTTTTTCTTTGCTGCTTCCTAGAGTAAACCAAGAGCTCCACCAAATGGATGAGCAACAAACTGTATGGGCACTGAAACAAAAGCAAAGAATGCTGGAAACTCTCAGCAGGTCAGGCAGCATCTGTGGAGAGAACAGATGAGTTAACATTTCAGGTGTAGATCCTTTATATTGACCTGTTGAATGCATCCCACATTTTCAATTTTGGTTTCCAATTTCCAGTATCTGCTTTTTGTTCAGCACTGAAATAGTGTTGTGATTAATTAATTTGGTGCTTATTGAGGACTACAGGACATGAAGCATTTGTTGCAGCTTAAAACATGCATATCATCTAAATTATTTATTTTGTAATCACTCCTAATAATTGTCTATAGTTTATTTAACAAAAAAGGTGTATCATTTCAGAAACAAAGTTAAAATGTTATTAAAATAATAAAACTTTCTCTTATCTATTCCCCAATTTTTGACATTGATAAGTTTGTACAGTAAATTGAATTATGAAATACCCAGCGTTATAATGAAATCTGTCTTGTGAGATCTTTTGTTATGGTGAAAAACCCTAGCTTTAATCACATATTTGCCTATATGCACATAATGTAATCAAAGCCAGAATAAGAACATGATTTAGGTTTCAATCTCTTTTGTTGTCATAAACAAGGCACTATGAGCAATTGTTGCATTTCTCTTAATGTAAGATAATTTGCAATTAATCTATCACCGCTTGCATTTTTGTTGTAAATGCATTTACCTTGCAACAAACCACAGGGTAATATGTTGTTAACTCAATATCAATTGGATCATTTTTCTTAGTTTTGAATGGAACATAGGGACAGGAGTAGGCCATTCAGCCCCTCAAGCCTGTTTCGCCATTCATTTTGAACATGGTATCTCAACTCCATTACCCGCCCTGGTTCCATTACCCTTAATATCCTTATCTAATAAAAATCTATCAATCTCAGTTTTGAAATTTTCAATTGACCTAGCCTCAACAGCTTTTTGGGGAGATAGTTCCAGATTTCCACTACCATTTGTGTGAAGAAATGCTACCTGACATAATCCCCGAATGGCACAGCTCTAATTTTAAGGTTATGCCTCCTTGTTCTGGATTCTCCCACCAGAGGAAATAGTTTCTCTCTATCTAACCTATTAAATCCTTTAATCATCTTAAACACCTCAATTAGATCACCACTTAATCTTCTATACTCAAGGGAATACAAACCTAGTCTATGCAACCTGCCCTCATAATTTAATCCTTTTAGCCCCGGTATCATTCCGGTGAATATCCGCTGCAACCCCTCCAAGGCCAATATATCCTCATAAATGTGAGGTTAGGAATTACAGTACCACCATCTTTACGTTGTATTCTGTTGCCACCTTGAATCCTGGCCACATATCAACCCCCAACTACAAGAACGCAAAAGACAAAAACACAAACAAACAGCACAGAAAGGCAACTATAAGACAACAGAAAACAACAAGAGAAAACCATGAGAGAATACAGATACTAATACCAACACAAAGACAATCTATACAATTGTAAACAATTTTACAACACCAAGTTATAGTCCAACAATTTTATTTGAAATTCACAAGCTTTCGGAGGCTTCCTCCTTCCTCAGGTGAATGTGGAAATGAAATCCTCGAACCCTTCGCATTTATAAATCACAGAACCAAGGCGGCCTTCGAGACACACGACAACGCAAAATCATCGAGCAGAAATTGATAGCCAAGTTCCGCACCCATGAGGACGGCCTCAACCGGGATCTTGGGTTCATGTCACGCTACACGTTACCCCACCAGCGAACAAATGTTATCTGTTTTTAATACAACGGGTCATTTGCTGTCTTTTCGATGTTTCTGCCTCTCTTTTTTTTTGGTGGTTTGTATATTCGGGGGATCTGTAGGTAACACCTGTCTGTCTGCACACTGATTGCCTTGGCAACGGGCAGTTGAAAACACTGTCTGTAATCACCAAGTATTGTTCTGTGATTTATAAATGCGAAGGGTTCGAGGATTTCATTTCCACATTCACCTGAGGAAGGAGGAAGCCTCCGAAAGCTTGTGAATTTCAAATAAAATTGCTGGACTATAACTTGGTGTTGTAAAATTGTTTACAATTGTCAACCCCAGTCCATCACCGGCATCTCCACATCACAATCTATACAGGTATGCACAGAGCGTAACCTGAGACTTACCATGAGCAACACTATAGGAGATCCACTAGTAACTGTTAAAAAACACAAAAAAAAAGTTGTAGTGGTTGACTCTATGCTGTTTGGCGATATTCCCAAATCATTTTGAAACAATGCCAAAGCATAACATATTACTTGCTTCTTCTTGTATTTCTATGTCATGTATATTTTCTACTGTACTTTATTGGATAACTGCGCTAGCATAAAGTACACAAACCATTGTTTAGTAGCATTGATAACACAATAGAAGGGGATAAAACACAGCAAGGTATCTAGTCTTGGCTATTTCATCAGGACGAGGCTCCCTGCGAAAGGCAAATGCTTTTCCATAAGGATGTAAGGAAGAACATTACGGCTAAGTCACACAGGGTTCCTCCAGTGCAGTTCTTTGTGGTCAGATTGACAAGTCTTGGAGGAACTATCGATCATTCTCTTGCCTTATTGGCCAGAGAATGATCGGTAATACAGGGATATCCAATCTTTTGTATCTGTGAGATGTATAGGTGTGTATCATGGAGCCTCGCAGACCATGCATAAAGTTTATGTTCCTGTTTGTGTGTATTTCAAATTAATGATATGAACTGATCCTAACGTTCTGATTAAGGTTTATCCACTGGAGGAAATAATTCTTTTTAAACCTCCAGACCCACAAGGACAAAAAAGAGAAAATATAAATACATACAAATAAGTCTAAGGCTCCAAAGGCAGTTTGCCAGGGCTTGAGGGCCATATGTGGTCCAAGGGCCACACTTTGGATACCCTTGATCTAGAGGAAGAATATTCAAATTGGGGAATAGTAATAACACAAGAACACAAGCCATTTCTTATTAGAAATAAAAACAGAAAATGCTGGAAACACTCAGCAGGTCAATCAGCATCTGTGGAGAGAAAGATTAAAAAAAGGAAAAAGAAGACTTGCATTTATATAGCGCCTTTCACGGTCTCAGGACATCCCAAAGTGCTTTACAGCCAATTAAGTACTTTTGAAGTGTAATCACTGTTGTAATGAAACGCAGCAGCAAGATTCCACAAACAGCAATGTGATAATGATGTTTTAGTGACGTTGGTTGAGGGATAAATATTGGCCAGAACATTGAGAGAACTGCCCTCCTCTTCTTCGAACAGTGCCGTAGGATCTTTTACGTCCACCTGAGAAGGCAGACGATTTAGTCTCAGATGAAAGATGGCACCTCTGACTGTGCAGAGTTCCCTCAGTACTGCATTCGAATGTCGGCCTGGAATTTGTACTCAAGCCTCTGGAGTGGGACTTCAACCCACAACCTTCTGACTCAGAGGCAAGAGTGCTACCACTGAGCCAAGGCTGACACCTAACGTTTCAGGTGTAGATCCTTTGCCATCTCTTACATAGAATAAAGCTTGTGAATTTAAAATAAAATTGCTGGACTATAACTTGGTGTTGTAAAATTGTTTACAATTGTCAACCCCAGTCCATCACCGGCATCTCCACATCATGATCCACAGAATGAATGGCATAGTGGGTATGAATATAACACAGCAAACTATCCAACCTGAATAATTCAGAGCATTTTGTTTATAGATTCATAGGATCAAACACTTCTAGAGATTACATCATCAAAATTATGCTGGACATAAAACAAATTGGCACATATTTATGAATTAGTAGGCTGCAGAGATGAACTGTTCCCAGCAATAGTTGTTATGGAATCAGTAATTCATACATAAACATGGCTAGAACAGTTGCTTAGAAAAGGGCATGAAATGTTATTTATATAATACTGTAGTCACACAGATTTGGATAATTTTTTTTTAAATCTTAAAATTGCCCAAAAAAGTCAAATGTAAAATTATTTCTTTTTTTTACAAACAGTATAGATTCACATTCAGGGAAGAAATATTGTTTCTCCTTTCCCAACATGAGTTCAACTGCCATCACTGGTCTGCCTCTGAGGAGAAAGCTTTTTTAATGCTCTTTTCCTTAGGTACACTAACACTGTTCAAAGCAAGTCTTTCCACTTCTACAACACAATCTTGTGCTTCCTTGTCTAATCAAAGACATTAAAAGTGTGAAATGTTTGCTTTGCATGGAGGTTACAAACATATGTTCCCCCCCCCCCGCCAACAGAACAAGATCAACCATCATTCTTTATCTGTTACCAATTCAGGACAGATATATTCAGTTGCTGTTTGATTCTTTCCCTTATTGCTGAGCACACTCCTCCAGAGCAAAAACAAAGAGAGGAGCATGAGTCAGTCAAAATGACTCAATGGGTCGGAATGACTTTCAATCTTCACCTGAGAAATAAATTCAGTTTGACTAAATGACTCGTCTCTACAGTTGGTCAGATTGTAAGTGTGCAAAGTTTGGGATGCTTTTAGAGTCTGGATTTTCCCAAAATAAATGGCAAAATGAGGGAAGATGTTTGGTCTGCGAAACACATTCAAATGTTAACTTATAGCATTGTATTTTTGAGATTGCTTTTTGTTTTGAAAGTTCTTTATAATAAATTGAAATTATTTCCTCAATTTCAAAGTTAAAATATATATTTAATAGATAAAATTGCTAGCCAGGTTGGTGACAATGTGCAACACAGGTTCTTCAGAATCTGTACAAATGGTTTAGAAGTAATCTCCTCTAACTGCAGTATTGATTCTGAAGAACATTTTCACAGACTCCGATACCTGATGTTGCATTTTTTTAATGATTATTATTCAGTGTATCATCTAAGATGATTGGAAAATAATTTGATTAACTGGTAATACATTTAATGTGCAGTGGGACTCTTGGCATCAACCTTGCCGCATTTATATAAATAATCCCAATATTACTTTGTTTAAAGCAGCATCTTTGCATAATTTCTTGTAGTATACAAACTAAAAAAAACTTTGATGGCAACCATTAGTTCCTTTTATTAAAAAAAAGAACTTTATGCAATTGTACATTTTTTTTGAGTAGCCAAAGTGAAGGTCTGTATTGTGGGATATCACCAAAATCGAAAGGAGAAAAAGAGGTGATGCAAATCAGAAAATATTGATTAGATGGGTTTTAAAAGGAGAAGAGGAAGAATGAGGCAAATAAAGATTTCTACAGTTTTAACGTCTTGAGAAAGAATGAGTTAGCTGAGTAAAATGTTATAAAATTCAAACAAAATAAGTAGTTCTTGGTTAGTTAATTTGGAAATGCAGCTGGTTATGAAATTACATTACTATGGACTCTGAAACTGAATAGAAGTTCTGGTAATTGCTGACTCCTGCAGTTTTCCTCAAATGGGCATAAAAATAGCTTAGCTTTACGTAAAGGCAGACAGGTTGACAATATAATCCTTGCACAAAATTGGAGGCACCACTTTGTTAAACTTTTTACATAAAATAATCTTGAAAACATGTTAAGCAGGGTTTGGATTCATTTTTAAGCATTTCTTAAGCACCAACTTTCAAGGTTGAAGAACAGACCTATTATGATAAACTTTGGTGTCAGCCAAGGTACAAGAAATTGTCTTCTCAAGGTCTCTGAAAAATGCAGGAATCCTAATCAGGACATCATGATTTACTGTTATAAGCCTGATGGAAATTCTGAACGTGCAGCATCCAAGATGTGGTTTCTGAAACAGCCATAAGTGATGTTCAAAACGATTCTGTTTCTGAACACACAAAATCATTCCAAAGAAATTGCTGTTCGCTCTGGCAGCATAATACCTTTCAAAAGACAGGATCTCCAATCAAGTTTAATTTAAATATTCTTTCAGACTTTGCCTACCTACTTGACTATCCTTACTTTGATTTTCAAATATATTTCAGTTGCATTAAAAATGAATCTCCTATTTGATTAATTTTCAGCTATTAAAGAGCTGTGCTTGGTCATGTTGGAAGGCAATTGGCCATTTATATTGGATCTGGGTGAGTAATACATGTATCTGTGTTAGAATTCTAAATTATTTCTTTAATTTTGCAACTCCCACATCAGACATCCATTATGACATAATCCCTTCTGACATCTCAAGGCCATTGTTTTTCATTGGCAACAGGTTCATCACTAATGTACTTCAAGCTTTTCGAACTTCAACCTTGGTACTTTTTCAGAATAAAGCAAGGAGAACAAAGGAATTTATGACAGAAAACAATGAATGGTCAGGAACAATTTAACAGCATGCATGGGTTTATGATTAAAGTCTTCCACAATTATTCATGTGATACTTGTGCACTTACTGGCACCAAACCAACTCCAGATCATATGCTTCACTGTATTTTCACTGACTATCCAGAATTCTTAAATATACAAAAGTTCATCTTGCCTACAAATTTATTTTTCCCCCTCATTTCCTCCCTACTCTCTGGAAACACTAACTTATGCCCGACCAAGTAGTCGTTTTTCATGTCAGCCTGGAAAATGTATGTCAGCAGTTTTTTTGACTGGGGTCCGATTCTGTCCTCACCCGATGTTCATTCATTAAGTACTTTCCAAGCGTCTTTGAATAGCAATGAGAAGCAAAAGCCTTGGTTTAGTTTTCCTCTCCCTGGTCCAAGGGTGCTCATGCTACTTGTAATTATGAATGGCACTGACCCACTAAACCACTGGGGGAAGTACTGACTGCCAATATACCATTAAGAACAACATCACTGAGAGTAACTACACCATCTACAGGATTCATTTGTTTCTACGTTCACCATTCACTTCCAGTATTTGCTCACACACTCAGAGACTCAATATCACACATTCAAACATATTGGGGGAGACTTTCAACTTGCGCCCAAAATTGGTGCAGTAGGCGGGACAATGTGGTTTGTGCCTCATTTAAATTTGATGGGCGAGATGTTAGCACAAATCACACTGGTAATTGGATACTTTGTCCATGGACAGAGCCCAATGTCAGTTCCTCATGGCCTGCACCTCTTAAATATCGACTAAGAGAGTTACACTTTCAGGCACCTGGACACCTAAAAGAAGCCCCAAATCAAAGTAGTGACAGGCAAATTCTGTGCGCAAAATAGGCATGCAAGATCGTGACCTGACGTTCAGTCCCTTAGTGTTCATTTTTTGGAGGTGTAACAGTCACTCAAGTTGAAGGTTCCTTCCCCCCACTCCCATTGTTACTGATGCAGCCATGTTATAACTCAGCTCTCAACATTAGGATTCAAAGGGTGTCAGTTATATCTAAGTAACTCATGAATATAACCATAGTTCAGTTCCATCTTTTGATATCCATATTATTCCTGAAAACACGGTAGCTACGAATATCTATGTTAATACCTTGGCAGCAGACCTTGGCATTCATTGTCTCACTGTGGGTGCTGCTTGCACATGAGCTGTATGCCAAATAGAGCTGAGATTAGGAGCCATTCATAATTGTCATCAGTTTCACAAGAGTACAAACAGTACTATGGAAGAGACAGGTGTAAATGCTTCATGTGCACTTTTATATATCCAAAAATTATCAATTCCCATTATTTCTTCTATTATATTTAGGGAGGGTATAAGCAGAGAGTACTCTTTGTGTTTGTGAAGAAAATGACTGCTGTGGATGGCTGCTTAGTTTTTGACATATTCTAGCCCTCGCAATCATTATGAGCTGCTTTGTGATTTGTGAACGATTCTTGATGATGTGAATAATGTTGTGTGAAATTGTATGTGAGATGTAAAGTGGCTCCTGCTGGTTCATACATTTTTATTACAGCTGAAAGGTATGACCAATTTTCAACCAGTTTTATCCAGTCAAATTTCTGGAGAAAGCTAGCAAGAAAGGCTCTCAGAAATGGTTGCTAAAATGTTCAGCAGTTATGTTGGATTGATTTCCATTATGTTTTAACTACTTGAATCTGAAACCATTTTACTCTAAACATCAAGAGTATTTTGAGAGCCTCATTGTTATTCATTATCAATGATAAAGCCATTGAACTACAAGAAGATCAAAAGAATAAAGAACAGTTTTTAGGGTGCAGACAAAATTATTACTGGAAGAAAATGTCATCTCCCAATTTAGATGAAATGTATTCATTTCTCAGCTAAGATGGCAACCAGAAAACTTGCTCACAGGCACTGACATTGCTGTTTTGTAACCAGCGACAAATAGAAAACAACCTGAGTTATTCACACATTAACGACCCCCCCACCAATACTGAGCAGAGATTACTGCCCCCAGTGAGCATAAATCACGACACCCCCCCCCTTCCAGCTTCTCACCTAGAAGCAACTCAACAGCACCCCCACTGTGAGCTAAAAACCTGCCCTCTGTAATGCCCCCCCGCAATAAGAAAAATGTGCAACCCCACTGAAAGGAAAATTGGCACTGGCCCTAGCCCAGTGCCACTCAACACTTTCCCATGCACTGTTGCTGCATCTCCTCCAACCCCCGTCCCTCTCCCTGTCCACCTCCCTCTTCCTTCCTTTTCCTCCATCTCCACCTGTTCCACCCCCCCACCACCACCACTGTGAAAAAATGGGCTCTGGACAAGTGGTACGCACCCCATTGTGTTTTGTTGTTCCGTTTCCTCCAAACCCCATCCCCAGTCTCCCTCCCCAGAGTCCCCCTCCCATCCACGTCAACCTATTCCCCTCTCCCTGCCTCTCCCTTGCTCACCTCCCCCACCTTTGATCCAGTTATACCACCGTTTTCTAACCTGCTTGACTTGAATGCTGGACTTGGTCTTAATCCCACCCCCTCTCCCCATGTACAATGTGTAAGATTATACCATCACCTGTTGAGTCTGTATTGAATATGTAGTTTGTGTAATTCACCTTTTGTATTAATCAAACATAAGTCTGATGATTGTTAACCAATGTACTGCTGTAATCACACATGTACCTTGACTCATCGTACCATCTGTATTAGTGATGTGTACCTTTTGCTATCCTTATATGAGCACATTTCTCTCTTCAGTACTAATTAAGAATCAACCATATAACTTAGAATCAGTCACGCTTTACAAAACCCTTAAAAATCCTTTAATAAAACTAATAAAAATATGAAATTGCCAGCACAGCAGCACATAAGCAGTAACCATGGATACATCAACAAGTTACTCAGTCTTGTCCACGAGATAAGAACCTAAATGAGACAATGGAGTCTTAGAGTTCCAAGCCTGGGACACAGATAGGAGTATAAGATGCTAGACCTAGAAGTTGCTGAGGGTGGCCTTGAGACAAACGCAACAGGATAAGATGATGGGCCTGTCCCGTGGGAATGGTGGTAACTGGTGATTGGTCAATTCAAGGGGGGGGGGGGCTACTCCATCATCCCCTGTCCATCAAAGAAAGAGATTAGGAGTAGGCCGACTCTTCATCCTTTGTCTGAAAGATACTCGACGCTCAATTGGCCACCACGCCTTTTGGAAAGGTCCCCATAGGGTCAATCACCTGTGTCAGTAATAGCCCGTCAACACCCTCAAAATTGGCATAAAAGAGAGACCCCGTACGAGAGCCAGGTTATAGAGACTTGGCAAGAGTAACGACTGCTGACTTTAGAGACCAACCAAACAGCTATTCAACAAACGATCCAGATCAATAGAGGTATCTCCAGGCGGAGCAGGACTGAGGACAAGGAGTCCAAGAGGTCACCCCCAGTGGGGCAGAAAACAGGTGAATCGACGAAGGTACCCAAGGCAGGATGGAAAGCGCTTTCTCCTAGACTCCTGAGGCAGACACAACTCTACTCAGTGCGGAACAGGTGATATGATCTTTTGCTCAGTACTGTAAACTACTGCCCCAGCATCACGTGCGTTGGTTCTTGTGTGAAAACTTAATAAAGCACCATTGTACCATATTGGAGTCAGGTTGATCATTGGCAGAAATACCCAACAAATGCCACAGGAGATTGAATAGTATTCTATGAAACTGCAATGTTGTTGTGGGAGAATTGGAGAGAAAATTCAGCAAATTGAAGGTAAATAAGAGAGGCCATTCACCCCATCTTAGCTCACCCCTCCCCCTCCAATCAAGTCATCTAACTGTGTCTTGAATGAATTTGAAGGTTTTTTTTTGCTCCACTTCCCTACCTGGAAAACCATTCCAAATGTTGATCACTCTGTGTGAAAATGTTTTTTTCTAACATGTTTTAAATGATCCCCTCACCAGTTTTAGCCAATGCCACTGTGATAAAAATGAATCATTTTTTGTCTGAGATTTAGTATGGTGTTGGCCTCTTTAATTCTATCACAGAACTAAACGAGTTAAAAATAGTTTCACAGAAATTATGTCCCAGCTGAAATTAATATAGCTGTTACAGATATTAGTCCGTTTGTCTGTGCCTGGTGTCTGAGGGAGGGGCCAGGACCATTCATTTCAAATATAAACACCTTGTAGGATTTGCTCAAATATCTTTGATTGGCAGTTTTTTAAAAATTTAAACAAACCATATTTAAATCTGTTAGGTCCTGGTCAATCCGTCTTTCTCAAATCAGAAAATTTGTTCGCTACCGTCCAAGAGAGATAGTCAAGCCAGATACTTTTAATAAATAGTGAGAAAAAGATAGGAATGCCTACATATGAATATTGTTTAAGTCGTAATTTTGTGCAGCAGTCGTGAACTATTTATAGCTTTCCACAGCCTGTGGAACTGGCTAAGTTAGTAGCTACTTTTAAAATAAGCACGTGTTATTTCTACTATTTGCTTGTTCTTTTACTGTTTAATAAATTTATTTGGTGTTAAAGCATAAGTCAAAGTCTACTGTAGCATTGTTCTGCTATCTTATAAAGACACATGAGATCACACCGTAAAACCAATAGCTGGGATATAAGTGCATAGGGAACTGGGGCTCACTCCAAGATTAGTTAATCATGGAAACTAAAACTATCTAGAATAAAAAAACAAAAATATAACAGAAGCCTTTCATGACAATTTTATTTAAAGCCCTTTGAAAATCTTTGTCTGTCACATCGTATGGTTTTCCATGATCCATTTAGGATGTAATTTTACAATATGGGGATGGGATTACCTGAGCAGCTTCCCCACAACTTTGGGGAAGCATCTATTATTATAGATGGCACTTATACTATGGTCACAGCATTGATCAGTTCTGAAGAACAGAAGCCACCCAAGCAAAGTTCAGGGGAAGCCATTCTTTTTTAAAACTTTCTGGGGGAAGGGAGAGGAGGGGAATTGAAGGCTTCCAGTCTTCACTCTCTTTCAATAACTTACCCCTCCCTCCAACCCACCCACCCCCACAGCCCTGAGTATCCATGCATTGCCTCCCATTGTCTCTTGTCATGTGCCTGTGCCTTCCCCCATTGCCACTCTCTTGTACCTCCTATTGCATCTCCCACATTCCCTTTCCCTGCTCACTGTTTTCTCCTGATTCCTCTCACTCTCCACCCTGAGTAACCACACCATTCCCTTTCTCTCCCCTTCGCCCCCCCCCCCCCCCCCCCCACCCCGCAACGTTCACTCCTGGTACCTTTTGCCACTCACACCCTAAGCACCCATGCCTTTCCCAGCAAAAACTCCCATTATCAGGTACCTGACCATGATCCAGGAATTGGCAGACTACTCATGTGGAGCCCAATATAATATCCTGATAGAGAATTCTGGCTATCCATCAAAGAAGACTACAATCAATAATCCTGTACCCATCTCAAAGGTTTCAGAGACAGCTATCAAACACTTCTCCAGACTGGACCTGATTCTTTAATCTGTGCCAAATTGGCTTTTAAACATCATTACAAACAATCTTAACCGCAGAAAAATGATCCAAACCCCTTTTAAGTTATAATGAAACAAAAGGCAGTAGATAAATGCATCCCTCCTAATTCCATTAGATCAACAGTCATTCATCAATGTTGAATGGATAGCCACCCTTTGACAATGGCCAGGATATTTGTGATTGAATATGATGGCTTTAGTGAATTACAATCCACACTTTAGACAATCCACTGTGCTTGCTTTAAAAACTTGCACCTTGTGAACCCTTTGCAGCCAGTCTGTCTGGACTCTGAGCTGATAACATTTCTGTTTGTAAGTACTTTGTGTGACTTTTAGGGTTAACCCCTTACATGCTGTTTCTAAAACTACAAATTGCAAGTTAAAAATCCAACACAAGCAAAAATCCATTTTTGTCACGATATATCTATCAGGGTCTTTTTTTGTGTGACGGTCACTTCACATGTGACAAACTCATGCGAGATGCAGCATAATATAATATATATAGTGCTGCATCTAGTGCACGTTTTCATACAAGTGAAGTGATTGTCATATAAAAATGGTTCCTGGGAAATTTGAATTCATATAGGTGAAAAAAATTATTTCTCAGCACATCTCTCACAAATTTCTTTCCAAATCCTTTTGTTGGCCATGTGTACTTTTCCTCCACCCTAGAAATCACCATCTCTCTCCAACTCACCGCGTAATACCTCTGGAGATCTGCTAGTGTTTTTTATGAAGTGTTGTGCTGGAGTACAAGGCTCATCCTTCTGAAAACTGTGTCAAACAGACCACAGTCATTGCAGCTGTTCCTTTTGTTTCGAGAACGTACATTCATTTGTGTTTCTAATGCTAACATTCTTTTAAAAAAAGAAAATTGTCACCATTTCTCAAATCATTTCTTTCTACCACTCTCTTTAGGTACCCTGGTACCACACAACATTCCCCAATCCCAAGTTATTCAAACCCTCCTTAAGCTATGTATCAGTTTAATTGTTCTTTTGGCACTACCTCCAATGCTTGGATATCCTTGTGGTCATACTAGTGCCTTGTAGAAGTCAGTGTGCAATTTCTGACAACAAAGCCTTATTTCCTGTTGTCACATTTTTGCATCTTTTGTATGAATTCTGATAAATTCCACATTTATAATGTAAACCATGTACACATCATGCTGCAATAACACCCTATTGATAGCACCGATGCTGTAGCTCCTCCGTTTTGTATCTCCCAGCTCCTCAGTCTGTACTGCAGGGAAACTCCTCTGCTCCATCCAACTCTACTTCTCTGCTTACAAATTGGGGTAAGTTTTGCTATTTAACTATAAACAATAATATAAAATCAAAGTAATTTCTAAAAAATAAGAACAGAATGCATTTTAAAATAGGGACTGAATAACGTCTATGCATCCTGGTCTGAATTATCCCCCGTTCTCTCGCCCAGCTTCACCTGAATACTATAGTCGATCTTGGCCATCTGTATGTAATGCCATGGGAGATTGATTGGTAAATAACCAATTTTTTTTTAGATTTCCTGTTTGTTATGCCTACTTTCCATTTTCACAAATTAATGATACATTGTGACACCTAGTATGCCTAGAGATAAAGTCTGCTTCGATTACTTTAACAAGTAATGTTGTAACATCTGTTATTCAGGTATCCCCCATCACTGCTAGTGCCATGGTGAGCAGCTCATGTTTGCCAACCATTTTGTTTCTGCCATTTCCAAAGTAAGTAAATTTTACATTTTGCATCTGCAATTTTGCATTTTGTAGTCTCTCAGTCCCAGCGTGTCTAACTGGCTGCTCATTACATAGATCCAGGATCTGCTTTACAACCCTCTTTTCTAACTGCTAGTCCATCAGGGTACCTTTCTTCAAATCTGCACAAGCCTTTGCATTCAAACATTTTTTTTTGCCCATCCGTAGACACTATTTAATTTTTGGGCCCTCACATACATTGCAGCAAGCTTTCCTCACAAGTTTACGATGGCTTACATTGCACCAGATGGCAGGCTGAGCCAGCGAGAGGTCGACACAGCCCATGATCACTGGATTTTCACACACTTGTACAAGTGCTCGAAAGGTTATGCATGCATCTGTGCATATGCACAAACAACTTTTGAGAGATTCAAAACTTTTATTCAGAGCCTCCCTCTTTTAGATGAACCTCTTTTCTGGGGTATTTTTGAGTTATTTCTCCACCACACAGTCAATAAAAGAAATGCAGCTACTTTGATGATTTACAATATATATAAGCATCTATATGGATATGGTCGTGGCAATTATTCTTTTGAGCAGTGGTTTCTTTGAAACTGTGGAGTTCAAATAGGCACTATTGAGACAGCACTCATACTTGTATTGCACAGGTGGTTAAAATGTTAGCAGTTTAGCTACTAACCTCAGTATGCTTAGTGTCGCCAGTATGGGATCTATATCCTCACAACCTGCAACAGCCTGCCCACATCATCTCAATCAGCAATAAAGAAAAGTAACCTAAGCACTCTCATATGTGTTCATGGTCACAATACAGACATTCAAGCTATCCAGTTTTTAAACATTCTGTGGTCTTTTAAAATAACACTGAGTCTCAGGCACACTTGGGCTTTCTGCTTGGCTGAATTGTCAGTGAAATATTTGTTAAGTTAGTTTTAAACTTGTATGTTTTATTAATGCCTTACGAGAATCATTATCAGTTTCAATTCAAAGCAACCAACTGATGCAAGCCACCAGGAAATGTTAGCAGTACAGCACTGGATTGATAACTTGACTTACATCATATGTTCAAACTCAGTTACCCTCATTGGTCACATATAATCTGATCTTAATGGTCCATTCTCTGCACCACAAGTTTCTGACCATAGTAGGTCTAACTGATATATCATCCTGTAGAGTTCTCACGTACCAGCTAATGGGTGGTTACAGAATGCATTTAGCAAAAGTTTGGAGACTATCCATGCACTCTCACACGTGGAGAATGGTGGATGACACAGGGGAAATTTAGAGGAAAGACTTTGGGCTATAAATTGGGTCGTGTAATGCCCATTTTGTAGGCGCTATTTGACCTCCTAAGGACCCAAAATGGCATTTGGAATGCATACGCACACTTCTAGCGTGATGTGCGTTGGACGCCATCTTGGTAAAGGCATTCACGCACACACAGGTAACAAATGCCTGCAGCATGTAAAGTAAGGAGAATATGTGTTAGATCAGTGTGCAACGCTGATTTAAAGGGACAGATACGATTTTGGAACTCAAAGCTCCAGCCAACCTATTGTCTTACCACGCACAGCTGAACAGGTCGTAGATGGTCTGGAGGACCCCCCACCAGCGGTATTTAAAGGGATCATCCAGGTATTGCAGGGTAGTTGCTGGATTATTGCTTCTGGCTGCTGGTTCAAATGTACGTATTTGTTGAAGCTTCCTACACTTGGAGAAAGTTGCAATATTATATAGAGAGTGGTCTGGCAGGTCCTTCATTACTGTTGGTGGCATTTACAACAGTGTGCTGAACAAGGTTTCTGCCAACCATGGGTGGCCTGTTGGGCTCCCGCTGGGCACTGAACACAACTGGGATCATGCAGAGAAGCCACGCAGGGCAGGTCAAGCTGCGAGGAGAGCAGGGAGGAGGAAGAGGCGCAGGGCACTGAGCAGGAGGCCATATCCAATGAGGGCCTTCAGGAACCAATTCCCTTACCTCAACCTGAGCGAATATCAGTGCATCTGATGGCTGTGGTTCATGAAAGAGGTCGGGACGGAGATATGTCAGCTGCTGCAGCCTCTGAGCAGGACAGCATTGCCTGTGGCTGTGAAGGTAACCATGGTGCTGAACTTTTACGGCTCCAGATCCTTTCAGGCTGCTGCTGGCGATATGTGCAACATCTCGCAGTTTGCAGTGCACTGCTGTATAAGGAAGGTCACTGAGACACTGTACGAGCTGTGCAACAGATTCATAATGTTCCCGTTTGGCAGAGAGAAGCAGAATGAGTAAGCATGAGGGTTTGCTCGCATTGCAGGCTTCCCCATGGTGCAGGGTGCCAATGACTGCACGCATATTGCCATGTGTGCTCCACATCTCAACTCGGCCATCGTCATGAACAGAAAGGGGTTCCACTCCCTCAATGTGTACCTGGCCTGTGACCACATACAGGTCAATGTCCGCTACCCTGGCAGCAGTCATGACGCCTTCATTATGCAGCAGTCCAATGTCCCACCTGTCTTTCAACCGGCACGGTGACAAGGGCTATCCCCTCATGAGGTGGCTCATGACTCCGGTCAGGAATGCACGCACACGTCTATCTACACAGGCCTACTATGAGAGCCATGCGGCCACACGAAACTTCATCGAGCACACCATAGACGTCCTCAAGCAACGTTTCCACTGCCTAGGCTGTTCTGGAGGAGCCCTGCCGTACTCAGTTGAGCGGGTGTCAAGATTCTTCATTGTATGCTTCAAGCTGCACAACCTTGCCCCTATGAGAGGACAGCTCTTGCCACCGACTATCTGGCAAGACCCTGAGCCAGAGCCAGAGGCAGAGGAAGAGGCGAAGGAGGAGGAAGAGACATAGGAGGAAGTGGAGGAATAGGGAAGGAGGCAACAAGGTGCACAGGCCCCGTCTCCCAGGGCTCTGCGTGCTCACCTTATTCATGAGCGATATCACTAACCTCAACGACACCTCCCAAGTCACCAACAGTCCTACACTCCTCACCTTTCCTCTCCCACGTGACCATCAAATCATCCTCCTTATGATTACACGTTGCTGCCTCCCACAGCTCATCACATAAATAAAAACCTCCACCAAATGCAACTTTAAATACAAATTTATAAACCAACACATGAAATCATGTATACAACATTACACTATTCACCATTGTGCATTCCCTTAGTGCCTGTTGTTCGTGTGCCTTTGCCTTTCCGAGTGCTCCTACGAGGTGCATCCCTAGTGGCTGGAGCATGGGAGGTGGAAGGCTGCTGGCCTTCAATGGAGGAGCGCGCAGATGGCCATGGAGGACGACCTCGAGCAGCTCTGGGCTGGGACGGCCAGGCTTCAGATTGCACCATCTCGACATGGGCTGCAGTAGTCTGGCCTGGTTGGCTGACAGGCACCAGCAAGGGCACTGGTGGAGTGGCAGGGGTGGGAGCAGGAATGCTGTCATCCTGAGGGAGGACAGCAAGTTCGACTGCCATGGCCACTCTCCCAGGGCGGCGCCTCAGCAATCCTGGTGATCGGCTGGAGAACGGATTGCTGAAGTGCTGTGATGACCTGGAAGCCCCGTTCCACAGTGGAACCCAGAGCCACAATAGCAGCAGTCTGAGCTTCCAAAGCAGCAGTCTGAGCTCCAAATGCAGCATACAGGCCTCTGATGGCATCTGTTTGTGCTGCAATGGAAGCTGAGACATCGGTCATCAGACGCTGCATCATGGTGGGTTCCTTCGGTGTGCTGATGGAGGTGGAGCAGCCATTCCATGTGGGAAAGGATGGTCTCCAAGCTCTGCGCAAAGACCCATGCCAAGCTGGACTCCTCCATGCCCCTTGACATTGTGCGCAGGCTTTCTAGCAGGCTTTCCAGTGCACCAAACATTTAGTTATGTACACCCATCAGCCTTCTTCTGTAGCCTCGCCCATCCGGTGATTCGGCACCTGTGGTATCCATTCCCCCCCGCCCGGCTCTTGCGCAATTGTGCCCGGTGTCTTACCACGTGCAGATCCCTCCTTTATTCTAGCCTCTACACTACGCGCCATATCAGTATCCGAGCTGGTGGACGCGAGTGTCAGATCAAGTGATGGTACGGTTTCATTGTCAGTGTCTTTCTCCTCCTCCATCTCGGATGGTGCCGGCTCCAGTTCTTGGGTATCTGCAATGACAAAGGGAGACGGGTTGAGTTGTGGAGCGGGGGGAGGAGAAAGTAAGACGTGTGTGCTGACACCACCTGCACCAAGTGAGTCAGAAAAGATTGTGGGACGAGGGAGATGTGGGAAACGAGAAGGAGGATTAGGTATGCAGAGACCCTCATCATTGATACCTCCAGCGCCACCATTGGCCACGGCCACAGCGACGGCCTGTCCAATGATCCCCAGCACAGTCTCCCCCATGGGGGTGAGGACGTGTAGGCGTGCCTGTCCTCCATCTGTTCTTTCCTGCTGCCGGCTGTTATGCGCCACCTTCTCCTACAAGACAGAGGGAAGTGTGTCAGTGAGTGTCCTGCAAGATGTATGGATGATGTGCCTCTCATGGTCGAATAACTGCCAGTGTGTGTGACCTGTGAGTTGTGGGTGTGTGGATTGCAAGAGTGGCACTACGTGAGGGTGGGATGCAGCATGCGAAGTGCAGCATTGTGTATGGATGGGAAACGTTTGTTGGTGGGTGGGTGATGGAGGGGGCTGTCGAGCGTGGAGCAGTGGTACAGTTGGTAGGACGTGCCACTTGACACTTGAATTCACTCACCTTGACCACTCGTGTCAAATCATTGAACTTTTTCTTGCACTGCATCCACATGCATGGTGCAATGCTCCTGGCATTCACCTCCAGGGACACTTCCTCCCATTGCCTCTGTACCTGTTGTCTGGAGGGTCTCCTGCCGCCCTGCGGGTACAGGACGGCCCTCGGTCTGTCCACCTCCTCCACCAAGGCCTCCAGCGCATCATCGGAGAAGCTTGGTGCACGCTCTCTTGCAGGTCCAGGTATTTCACTTCTCCTTCTCCACCAATTGCATTGGCAGTGCACCTCCCCTTTAAGAGGTGCAGGCTGCCTTTAGGAAACGCTGGCCACGCCCCATATTGGGCCTCCTGCTGGTGAATGCAACCATACGGCAGCGCAGGTAGTGCTGGCTGCATGCAGAAATCAGGTAAATGACCAGGCAGAATGAATCTCATGTGCTGCCTGCGTCGCAATGACTGGGCATGGGTTAATCATGCATTGCGACCCTCGAACCTGGACTCGGGGGTTATTGAATTTAACCCCCTTTAAGTTTTAATTTGGGGGAATTAAAGAAAAAAATAGTAGCTAGCAATGGCTGGAATTGGATCATACTACTGGCAGGCAAGGCACCCAATATCAGTTTGTACTGCCTCACGATTGCTGCTTGAGATGCATTGAATGCTTTAGTAAATGAAGCACATTAAAACAACTTTTCTATTATGTTTTTGTAGCCAGCAGACTAAGTAGCCACCCCTTTTTCACACTAGTCACATGTGGTGAATTCATATTCAATGTATTTTCAGTTGCTTTGTGTTTATTTTTCTTCACAGATTGGCCTGAACTCCTGCCTTCAGGGTCACTGTCCTGAGGGGCAACCAAACACAAGATGATTTCTTTCTCTTTATACATACACAAAGTGAATAAATAAAGCTACTTCACATTATAACACAAGGCTAGAATTATATCCAAAAGGTATCCAAAGGATGCGCTGCAGGTTGCTACAATGACAGTGGTGGAACACAGGAGATAGATTTCCAACTTGCCACCCAGGCATAAAACTGGCCGTCCATTACAGAAACTGCCCAATTTTGATTTCCATTCATTTTAATAGAAATGAAAATCAGGTGGTTTCTATAAAGGACGGCTGATCCACAACTTCGGGTGGCAAGCTGAACTTTACATCGGGTGGCAAGCTGAAAATCCGACCGCAGCATTTGTCCACCTTCAGCGTAGCTCCTAACAATATGGATTCACGTGGAAGATCCTGCCTGACCAACCTCCTCGTCTTTTCTGAAGAAGTAACATCCCAAGTGGACTGTGGAAAGCCCAATAACATAGTGTACTTAAGGCTTCCAAAAGGTATTTGACAAAGTCCCTCATGCAAGGCTATTAGTTAAACTCAAAGCCTTTGAGAAGGTGGTGGTGAGCCGCCTTCTTGAACCGCTGCAGTCCATGTGGTGAAGGTTCTCCCACAGTGCTGTTAGGCAGGGAGTTCCAGGATTTTGACCCAGCGACGATGAAGGAACGGCGATATATTTCCAAGTCGGGATGGTGTGTGACTTGGAGGGGAAAGTGCAGGAAGCGTACGGTAGCATAGTGGTTATGTTACTGGACTAATAATCCAGAGGCCGAGACTAAAATCCGGAGTCATGAGTTCAAATCCCGCCACAGCAGCTGGTGAATTTAAATTCAATTAATTAAAATTTAATTAAATAAAAAATCTGGAATTAAAATACCAGTATCAGTAATGATGGGGATAAAACTACCAGATTGTCGTAAAAACCTGTAGGGAAGGAAACTCTGCCGTCCTTACCCAGTCTGGCCTATATGTGACTCCAGACCCACAGCAATGTGGTTGATTCTTAATTGCCCTCTGAAATGGCCTAGCAAGCCACTCAGTTGTAAAATCTCGCTACGAAAAGTCATAATAAGAATAAGCCAAGTCGACCCTGCAAAGTTCTCCTCACTAACATTTGTGCCAAAATTGGGAGAGCTGTCCCACAGACAAGTCAAGCAACAGCCTGACATAGCCATACTCACAGAATCATACCTTTCAGCCAACGTCCCAGACTCTTCCATCACCATCCCTGGCAGGACAGACCCACCAGAGGTGGCGGTACAGCGATATACAGACAGAGCTAAGCGATTCCACAACCAACGGATCAGATCAAAGCTCTGCAGTCGTGAATGGTGGTGGACAATTAAACAACTAACGGGAGGAAGAGGCTCTGCAAACATCCCCATCCTCAATGATGGTGGAGTCCAGCACGTGAGTGCAAAAGACAAGGCTGAAGCGTTTGCAACCATCTTCAGCCAGAAGTGCCGAGTGGATGATCCATCTCGGCCTCCTCCCGATATCCCCACCATCACAGAAGCCAGTCTTCAGCCAATTCGATTCACTCCACGTGATATCAAGAAACTGCTGAGTGCACTGGATACAGCAAAGGCTATGGGCGCCGACAACATCCCAGCTGTAGTGCTGAAGACTTGTGCTCCAGAGCCAGCTGCGCCTCTAGCCAAGCTGTTCCAGTACAGCTACAACACTGGCATCTACCCGACAATGTGGAAAATTGCCCAGGTATGTCCTGTCCACAAAAAGCAGGACAAATCCAATCCGGCCAATTACCGCCCCATCAGTCTACTCTCAATCATCAGCAAAGTGATGGAAGGTGTCGTCGACAGTGCTATCAAGCGGCACTTACTCACCAATAACCTGCTCGGCTCCAGACCTCATTACAGCCTTGGTCCAAACATGGACAAAAGAGCTGAATTCCAGAGGTGAGGTGAGAGTGACTGCCCTTGGCATCAAGGCAGCATTTGACTCTGAGTGTGGCACCAAGGAGCCCTACTAAAATTGAAGTCAATGGGAATCAGGGGAAAAACTCTCCAGTGGCTGGAGTCATACCTAGTGCAAAGGAAGATGGTAGTGGTTGTTGGAGGCCAATCATCTCAGCCCCAGGACATTGCTGCAGGAGTTCCTCAAGGCAGTGTCCTAGGCCCAACCATCTTCAGCTGCTTCATCAATGACCTTCCCTCCATCATAAGGTCAGAAATGGGGATGTTCGCTGATGATTGCACAGTGTTCAGTTCCATTCGCAACCCCTCAAATAATGAAGCAGTCCGAGCCCGCATGCAGCAAGACCTGGACAACATTCAGGCTTGGGCTCATAAGTGGTAAGTAACATTCGTGCCAGAGAAGTGCCAGGTAATGACCATCTCCAACAAGAGAGAGTCTAACCACCTCCCCTTGACATTCAACGGCATTACCATCGCCGAATCCCCCACCATTAACATCCTGGGGGTCACCATTGACCAGAAACTTAACTGGACCAGCCATATAAATACTGTGGCTACAAGAGCAGGTCAGAGGCTGGGTATTCTGCGGCGAGTGACTCACCTCCTGACTCCCCAAAGCCATCTACAAGGCACAAGTCAGGAGTGTGATGGAATACTCTCCACTTGCTTGAATGAGTGGAGCTCCAACAACACTCAAGAAGCTCGACACCATCCAGGACAAAGCAGCCCACTTGATTGGCATTCCATCCACCACCCTAAACATTCACTCCCTTCACCACCGCCGCACCGTGGCTGCAGTGTGTACCATCCACAGGATGCACTGCAGCAACTTGCCAAGGCTTCTTCGACAGCACCTCCCAAACCCGCAACCTCTACCACCTAGAAGGACAAGAGCAGCAGGCACATGGGAACAACACCACCTGCATGTTCCCCTCCAAGTCACACACCATCCCGACTTGGAAACATATCGCCGTTCCTTCATCGTCGCTGGGTCAAAATCCTGGAACTCCCTTCCTAACAGCACTGTGGGAGAACCGTCACCACATGGACTGCAGCGGTTCAAGAAGGCGGCTCACTACCACCTTCTCAAGGGCAATTAGAGATGGGCAATAAATGCTGGCCTCGCCAGCGACGCCCACATCCCATGAACTAATTAAAAAAAGGTGGTGTTGTTCCCATGTGCCTGCTGCCCTTGTCCTTCTAGGAGGTAGAGGTCGTGGGTTTGGGAGGTGCTGTCGAAGAAGCCTTGGCGAGTTGCTGCAGTGCACCCTGTAGATGGTACACACTGCAGCCACAGTGCACCGGTGGTGAAGGGAGTAAATATTTAGGGTGGAGGATGGAGTGCCAATCAGGTGGGCTGCTTTGTCCTGAATGGGGGTCGAGCTTCTTGAGTGTTGTTGGAGCTGTACTCATCCAGGCAAGTGGAGAGTATTCCATGACACTCCTGACTTGTGCCTCGTAGATGGTGGAAAGGCTTCGGGGAGTCAGGAGGTGAGTCACTTGCCGCAGAATACCCAGCCTCTGACCTGCTCTTGTAGCCACAGTATTTATATGGTTGGTCCAGTTAAGTTTCTGGTCAATGGTGACCCCAGGATGTTGATGTTGGGGGTTTCGGTGATGGTAATGCCATTGAATGTCAAGGAGGAGATGGTTAGACTCTCTCTTGTTGGAGATTGTCATTTCCTGGCGTGAATGTTACTTGCCACTCATGAGCCCAAGACTGGATGTTGTCCAGGTCTTGCTGCATGCGGGCACGGACTGCTTCATTATCAGAGGGGTTGCGAATGGAACTGAACACTGTGCAATCATCAGCGAACATCCCCATTTCTGACTTTATGATGGAGGGAAGATCATTGATGAAGCTGCTGAAGATGGTTGGGTCTAGGACACTGCCCTGAGGAACTCCTGCAGCAATGCCCTGGGGCTGAGATGATTGGCCACCAACAACCACTACCATCTTCCTTTGTGCTAGGTATGACTCCAGCCACTGGAGAGTTTTCCCCCCCGATTCCCATTGACTTCAACTTTACTCGGGCTCCTTCGTGCCACACTCAGTCAAATGCTGCCTTGATGTCAAGGGCAGTCACTCTCACCTCACCTCTCGAATTCAGCTCTTTTGCCCATGTTTGGACCAAAGCTGTAATGAGATCTGGAGCCGAGTGGCCCTGGCGGAACCCAAACTGAGCATAGGTGAGCAGGTTATTAGTGAGTAAGTGCTGCTTGTAGTCCTGAGTTGTAGCTTCACCAGGTTGGCACTTCATTTTTAGGTCGCCTGGTGCTGCTCCTGGCATGCTCTTCAACATCTCATTGAACCAGGGTTGATCCCCTGGCTTGTTGGTAATGACAGAGTGAGGAATATGCCGGGCCATGAGGTTACAGATTGTGCTGGAATACAATTCTGCTGTTGTTGATGTCCCACAGCACCTCATGGATGCCCAGTTTTGAGCTGCTAGATTCGTTCTGAATCTATCCCATTTAGCATGGTGGTAGTGCCAAACAACACGTTGGATGGTGTCCTCAGTGTGAGGACAGGACTTTGTCTCCACAAGGACTGTGCAGTGGTCACTCCTACCAATACTGTCATAGACAGATGCATCTGCGACAGGTAGATTGGTGAGGATGAGGTCAACTTTTCCCTCATGTTGGTTCGCTCACCACCTGCCGCAGGGCCAGACTGGTAGCTATGTCCTTCAGGACTCGGCCAGCTCGGTCAGTTGTGGTGCTACCGAGCCACTCTTGGTGATGGACATTAAAGGCCCCCACCCCAGAGTACACTCTGTGCCCTTGCTACCCTCAGTACTTCTTCCAAGTGGTGCTCAACAGCTGAGGGAGGGCAGTAGTTGGTAATCAGCAGGAGGTTTCCTTGCCCATGTTTGACCTGATGCCTTGAGATTTCATGGGGTCCGGAGTCAATGTAGAGGACTCCCAGGGCCACACCCCCCTGACTGTGTAACACTGTACCGCCACCTCTGGTGGGTCAGGACTGTGGAAGTGCATTAAGGGATACTTGACCATATTAACTCTTTATTAATTCACTTAACTCACATAATAGACTAACACGCCACAACTACCTGAGAAGCACCATTGTGTAATTACTTTTAAGTTTCTCACATTGATAATTAATTTTACTCGAACAAGTCGCTTAGCACAGCAGACAATCTGTCCTCCCCCCTCCCCGAGATAAGGGATGTAGCTAGCTTCAGGAATAAATGGCCATATGGCCTTGAGACTAGCTACAGCCCTATTGATAATGAGAGACAGGAATGTGGGAAGAAAGCAGATAACTAACACTTTCTCAAGCCTACGTGCAAGTTAACAAAATGACTGTGGGAGCTCGAGGGCGGGCTCACTATTTGATTGATCAACTACCTGAGCCAATAAAGAATGCACGTGTACGCCCATATTCTGTAACAGGTGGGCATTGTTTACTGAATTGTATAAACGTGAGCTGTTTCTGTAACTCGGCGAAGCTACACCCTCAACCTTTGTTTGAGGCGTTCTTCCACTTGTATACAAGTTAAGGCGCAATAAAGTTTCTCTTTGTACTATTTCTTTGGGTGTTAATGCATTTGTATAGTAATAAGTAATATTAAGTTTCGACAGTTTCTTGGAGGTCCCACCGAGATCGCTTGTGACCCTCGGTAAGTACGGACACAGGTTGTTATTACAGCTAGGTGTTCTGTGCAAGCTGCGGACGCACTACGATTAGTAAGTGTATGCATTAACTGACGTGACTAATTCTTCTGTTTGCCTTTAGGAATCGAAAGGCGATCATCGGAAATGTGTTTCGTATAAACAAGGAGAAAGAAAAAGGACCTTGTCAGATTGCTCAATATTGACAGCTGCGGTGTTGTAGTAACGGGCTGAGAGAGAACAATAACAGAGTAGATCTGTGAAACCGGTAAAGTAACTAGAGTGACGTTGAGGCTGCTGTATAGGGCCAACAGACGGGCACTACTAGAGAGGCGCCAGAGGAAAGGTAACAAAGTTACAGACTTTTAGAGTAAAATTAATATTCGGAACTGAGTGAAATTGTAATTTGAACAAGTCTGTAGTGGCGACAAACGCAGACTGCTGTTAATGTCGCGTAGTGTTAAAGTATACAAGAATCTTGTGTAAGTCAGCTGATCCAACCATTTGCAGACGTTTCTCTCACGCACCTAGCCTGAGCTGGTTATTAAGAGGGTTTTAACCCCACGTTAAAGCCAGGACCCTAAAGTAGGTGTAGAGAATACATGACGTCTTGTCCGATCAGCAGAATTATCAAGTATAGAATTGTGATAGTTAAGATAGGCCTTGATTATTGTGTAATTACAGTGTGAAGGATTGTATAAACTATAAGCCATGGGCGCCAGCGCAAGCAAAATCCCTCCAAAGGGAACACCTGCTGCTTACATGTACAAAAACTTTGGGAAAGAAACGACTGACGAGTTAATAGTTTGGTCAAAATGGACCAAAACTAGGAAATATCCCTTTCCCGAAGACGGTACATTTAATATGGATAGGATTAAGTGTTTAGAAGAATGTTTAGAGGACAGAGACCCGAGAAAGAAAGGTGAAAAAGGGGTTAAGTGGGCGGCATTCTCAGATTAGAAGAAAGAGGCCGAATCAAGACACGAACGAAGTAAGGCAGCCAGTAAAGCCAATACTAAACAAGATATAAAAATTAAACAACTGTTAATGAAGAAACAACCGCCGTTAGCTGTGCCGTTAGCTGCGCCATACCCACGGCCCCAGACAAAGACTTAGACGATTATTTCATAGGACAGATGCGAGCCCCACGAAACCCTCTGGCTTATCAGGAGGAGGCACTCGCACTGCCCGAGGATGAGGGGACCCCATTAACCCTTTGGATTCCCCACCTCTATTTAATCCTGAGGACGACGCCACTGGCGGGACAGCTGCCCAGACCCCCTCCCAGACCGCGGGCCCAAGCCAGGGTACCCGGGGTGTCAAGAAAAGAGTCCGTAAAGAAACTAGGGGAATGGATGAAGGGGAACCTAAGCCCACCCCAGCTATAAAACAACTACCCCTAAGACGTTTCCCCAATGTCCATGCTGCAGATGGAGACCCAGTTTCCGTCCACCGTCCATGGACAGCCACCGAATTGAGAGGAATTCTTCAGGACTTACCGAACCCCTCCAAAGACTTAGAAAAGTCTATCGACCAATTGAAAACGATAGTCATTTGTCACCGACCAACCATAGTAGATATGGATCAGTTATTACGCGCATGGTTGAAAGATAATAAATATAAGAGACTGTGTGAGGGCGATGAAAGTTTTACCCTTATCCGAAACCATGGGGCAGCCAACGGACCGGACGAGACAGTGGCAGATAATGCATTCTGCCAAAATTTGTATGATGTAATGCACGTAAAATTCCCCAAGAAAACAAACTGGACTAAGATTACAGAAACAAGTCAAAAGAAAGATGAGGATGTTGAGGATTATATAGAAAGAATGGAGAATATTTTTGACCAGTGTTCTGGTATGACCAAAGATGCATACCAAGTGCCACTCGTTAACGCCCTCGTTAACGGACTCAGACCAGAATTAAAAGAACCACTGATTTTGATATGCCGAGATTGGAGACACAAAACTATGCGCCAATTGACGTCCATTCTAAAGAATGTCCAGGATCGTAGTAGAGAAAGCAAAGAGAATAAAAGTAAAACTTCAAGGTATGCAGAAACAAAATTGACTCCAAATGACCCGCTCACCTCGTATTATATGGGACATAATAGAGGGAGGGGACACCCACAACGTGGACGCGGATCAGGCCCACCTCAATCAGGAGGTTTTGGGCATCCCGGTGTTGGAAATCCTCAAAAACCTTTTTCTGGTCTGTGTTTTAATTGTGGAAAAAGTGGACATTGGCGATCGAATTGTCCTCAGCCCGACAGAAGGTCTGCCAATGGTCCACCGCAAAACTATGCTGATCAGCCAACCACTCGCCCCCAAGCCCAATTTTCGACTGGGAATCCATGGGGTAATTCAAATCGTAATGATCCCGGAAATTATCCCGCATGACGCCCTCGAACCCCACCTGTGTCAGAAACCTGATTGTCAAATGCCGATAGTCTGTGTGAATGCTGGTCAAGAACCATGCCTCTATCTACACATGGGGGGGAAAACAAGTGCCCTTCCTTGTTGATACAGGTGCTTCTAACTCTTTATTGTCCAAAGAAATGACAAGAGAAGCCCCAAAACGGATAAAAGTGTACAATGTGTTGGCCTGTCAGGAGTTACACAAACCATGCAATGGTCAGAACCATTAGACATAAAATCAGAAGTATTCAACGGACAACATGCATTCCTACTTTCAGAGGATGCACCCGTTAATTTACTCGCACGTGATCTATTATGCAAAATGAGAGCCACCATCATATGTACGGTTAAGGGATTAGAAGTGTCTATCCCCGAAGAAACTTATGGAATGTACTCCCTCCGAGAATTTGAGCCACCCGTCATTTATAAATGGTCAATGAACAACAGTGACTCTCTGGCCACAAAACTTCGAAGATTGGTGGGGTCCCTGCAGTACGTATCTAGGGTGGCATCTGACTACCTAGCATTCCTTAATTTAACCTCCTGGAAATACAATTTACACTGTACAGCCTACTTTGATAAAACTGGACACGATATTTGTGAAAAATGTTTTTATCAAACATTTGAAGGACGCGAATTTAATCTCACCTGCGATACGATCCTAATAGGACCGGCTGGCATAGCTGTGTCAATCACACTACCCAGCGAGGTAAAACCCTTATTTAAAGTAGCCGATAGTGCGCCCCACTGCACTCTGGCAGTTGCAGAAGGCCACAGTCAAAAGGCAGGCTACGCGATTGTTGATGACCATTCTGCTATAGAAGCCTATTCACTACCACGCACCTTTTCAGCACAACAGGCAGAACTATTCACCCTCACACGAGCCTGTATTGTTGCTACTGGGAAAACAGCCATTTACACAGACTCACGATATGCATTCGGCGTTGCACATGATTATGGACAGATTTGGAAATTGCGTGGATTCCTGACATCAAATGGAACAACCATTAAAAATGCTGAACAGATTAACCATCTCTTGCTAGCACTAATGGAACCCGTTTTGGTGGCTGTGGTAAAATGTAAAGCCGATACCGGAGGACAAGACCATGTCTCTCTGGGCAACAAAAAAGCTGATCTAGCAACAAAACAAGCAGCACTTTCTGACACAGGACCTCTGGTCTCCCTTATGGTTTCCAGAGAGAAAAATCCAGAATCGGTGCCCCCATCATTAAAAGATGTCATTGGACATCAGTCCAGGGCGGGGGAAAATGAAGTGGTGGAATGGGTTAATCATAACTGTACAAAGAACTGGGAGGGTTTATGGGTCCACCATGACGGCCACGTGGTGGCCCCTCACCAACTCTTACCCTGGCTCGCTAGATGTGTTCACACCTTTATGCATGCTGGTAAGACCGGAATGACCGACTATGTGAATCAAACATAGTTTGCGCCAGGTCTAACCAAGGCTCTCGCTCAAATTAGCGACCAATGTACCATCTGTCATCGAATGAATCCTGGAAAAACTGAAAAGACAGTACGTTCTGTGCATCCGGGTCCTGAAGGACCCTTTACACACTTGCAAATGGATTTTATTGAATTAACCCCATGTATGGGATATAAATATGTGTTAGTAATAATTGACATGTTTTCTAGATGGATTGAAGCTTTTCCTTGTGGAAAGAATGATACTACTGCTGTTGCTAAATGTCTGCTCAGAGAAGTTATACCGCGCTTCGGTGTACCCCATAAGTTGTCAAACGGCAACGGGGCACATTTTACAGGAATCGTTGTAAAGGAACTGTGTAAAGGACTACAGATTGATCAACACTTTCACTGTAGTTATCACCCACAGTCCTCAGGCACAGTTGAGCGATACAACGGCATGTTAAAAAACAAATTGTCCAAACTTTGTGAGGAAACGGGACTCAAGTGGGTAGTTGCATTGCCTTTAGCCCTCATGGTCATGAGGTCCTCAACCAGCAAGGTGACGGGACTGTCACCACATGAGATTGTAATGGGACGGCCACAGCGTCTGCCATTCTCAGCACCCCTGTCCGTAAAACAGATGGATATACATACAATGGAGGAGGACATGCTACAGTATTGTGTCACGTTAACTAACTGTATTTCTAGTTTTCACCGACAGGTCAAACAAGCACAACTCGAACCCACAGGAGAGAGGTGTCACAGTATCGAGCCAGGAGATACTGTCTACATAAAGATCTTTAAGCGATAGAACGGACTCCAGCCCCGGTTTGAAGGACCCTATCAAGTGCTCCTCACAACGAACACCGCCGTGAAAGTGAAGGAACGACCTACGTGGATACACGCGTCCCACTGTAAGAAATCCCCATACAAGGACCCCGGCGGCGGCAAACCAGCCGAACCGAAAGATAAACTGATTAATTAAACTATCATAAGAGACTGTTGCAGCATGGCATGTCCTAAACTGTTAGATCATTTGAGAATAATTGGCTCAGCATGCCTGATCATATGGGTGGGAATTAGCATTGGACCTGCTACAACCCCCGCTGCAAGTAGACCCAATCGCGTTTCAAGGGAACTGCATGTCAATACTTTCTTATACATGTCCTATATGTATGCAAAACGTCAAGGTATCTCTAGTTGCTGGGTGTGCTCACATATCCCTATCCACTCCAAGGGAGGCATTCCCCTCAGACCAGTCCCCTTAACTTCCCCAGAAATAGCGGAATGGGTAATAAATCAAATTGAAACTGACGGGAACAGAATGCGAGATAACGTCAGGGTGAACGCGAAGACAAGTAAGGCAACACTTGTGAGAGAACAATGGAAGGAGTATACAAACACAACAAAATGTGAAACCAAATTTCGGGGGTGGTACCAACCCAATTATGATCGGACCCATAAACCCCCGTTTTTAATCCTCATAAATACATCAAGACCTAATGGAACAATATGTTTGAGTAAGAACTCAACAGGGGGAGATACGGTAGGATGGAGCAATTGCACTCAGTATATAAATATGACAAAAACCAGCGACGGTAGTACCATCAGATGGAAGCCTTGCACAGGCGGCCAAATTTACATGGACAGAATACATGTAGAAAGTTTTCCTCAAATAACTGCGTATAATAAAACTTACTTTATTTGTGGCTATAAGGCATACCCGTGGTTGCCTCAAAATTGGACAGGATCATGTTACTTGGGATATGTAATACCATATGTCCGACACTTATCGTCCCCGCCCCAACGTCCCACTGGGCAACGAGTGAAAAGGGTAATTACTGAGACTGACCGGTTCTGGGCCATTGCTTTCCCTCGGTGGGGAGCGGGTAAGACCACCAGAGAAATCATTAATTTGGCCGAAATCTGGGAAGTAGTTGCTAATGATACGGCAGAATCCTTAAAGGAAATGAGCGCAGAGATGATAGCCATTCGTACGGTCACTTTACAGAATCGTATGGCCCTTGATTTCCTATTGGCAGAGAAAGGGGGAACATGCGCACTAATTGGATCTGAATGTTGTACCTACATGCCTGATAGTTCAGAGAAGATTACTAATTTGGCCGATCACATCCAAAAGGAAATTGAGAAACTCAAGCAGCCCCCTTTGCCCACTCTTTGGGGCTGGGCAACAGGATGGCTGGGTTCTATTGGGACTTCTCTAGTTCAAGGGTTAGTCATATTCGTTGTTATAGTTCTTATAGCTTATTGCTTACTCAAATGTTGCTGTGTTATGATGTCTAATTTGGCTACTAATATAGAGCCCACAAATTTAATGGTGCAAGTAGAGACGGAAGGAGATGAGGTGCAGAAAGAGTTTGAATGCCTAGCTAGGGTAATGCTCTACTAGGATATTGTCCTTTATGAAGGACAAAAGGGGGGAATGTGAAAGTGCATTAAGGGATACTTGACCATATTAACTCTTTATTAATTCACTTAACTCACATAATAGACTAACACGCCACAACTACCTGAGAAGCACCATTGTGTAATTACTTTTAAGTTTCTCACGTTGATAATTAATTTTACTCCATCAAGTCGCTTAGCACAGCAGACAGTCTGTCCTCCCCCCCTCCCCCGAGATAAGGGATGTTGCTAGCTTCAGGAATAAATGGCCATATGGCCTTGAGACTAGCTACAGCCCTATTGATAATGAGAGACAGGAATGTGGGAAGAAAGCAGATAACTAACACTTTCTCAAGCCTACGTGCAAGTTAACAAAATGGCTATGGAAGCTCGAGGGCGGGCTCACTATTTGATTGATCAACTACCTGAGCCAATAAAGAATGTACTTGTACGCCCATATTCTGTAACAGGTGGGCGTTGTTTACTGAATTGTATAAACGTGAGCTGTTTCTGTAACTCGACAAAGCTACACCCTCAAACTTTGTTTGAGGTGTTCTTCCACTTGTATACAAGTTAAGGCGCAATAAAGTTTCTCTGTATACTATTTGTTTGGGTGTTAATGCATTTGTATAGTAATAAGTAATATTAAGTTTCGACAGGACATACCATGGGATGGTGATGGAAGCGTCTGGGACGTTGGCTGAAAGGTATGATTCTGTGAGTATGGCTATGTCAGGCTGTTGCTTGACTAGTCTGTGGGACAGCTCTCCCAATTTTGACACAAGACCCAGATGTTAGTGAGGAGGACTTTGCAGGGTCGACTGGGCTTCGTTTGCCTTTGTCGTGTCCAGTGCCTAGTGGTCCGTCCGGTTTTATTCTTATTGTGATTTTCTGTAGCGAGGTTGTACAACTGAGTGGCTTGCTAAGCCATTTCAGAGGGCGATTAAGAATCAACCACATTGCTTTGGGTCTGGAGTCACATATAGGCCAGACCGGGTAAGGCCGGCAGGTTTCCTTCCCTAAAGGGCATTAGTGAACCAGATGGGTTTTTACTACAATCAGTAGTTTCATGGTCACCATTATTGATACTAGTTTTTTTTTTAATTCCAGATTTTATTTTAATTAATTGAATTTAAATTTCCCCAGCTGCCGTGGCAGGATTTGAGCTCTGGATTACTAGTCCAGTAACATAACCACCATGCTACTGTACCCGAGGTGTAACTTGACAACGGCAAAATGGACGCAACATCGGGCACAATTTCAACAACAACAACTTGCATTTATATAGCGCCTTTAATGTAGTAAAACATCCCAAGGTGCTTCACAGGAGCGTTATCAAACAAAATTTGACACCTAGCCACATAAGGGGATATTAGCTTGGTCAAAGAGGTAGGTTTTAAGGAGTAACCTATAGGAGGAGAGAGAGGTTGAAAGGCAGAGAGCTTAGGGCCTAGGCAGCTGAAGGCACAGTCGCCAATGGTGGAGCGATTAAAATCGGGGATGCACAGGAGGCCAGAATTGAAGGAGTACAGAGATTTCAGAAGGTTGTAGGACTGGAGGAGGTTCCAGAGATGAGGAGGGGGCGAGGCCATGGAGGGATTTGGAAACAAGGATGAGAATTTTAAAATTGAGGTGTTGCCGGACCGGGAGCCAGTGTAGGTCAGGGAGCACAGGGGCAATGGGTGAACAGGACTTGGTGCGGGTTAGGATGCGGGCAGCAGAGTTTTGGATGAGCTCAAGTTTATAGAGGGTGGAAGATGGGAGGCCAGCCAGGAGAGCATTGGAATAGTCGAGTCTAGAGGTAACAAAGGCATGGATGTGTAGTTTCGGCAGCAGATGAGCTGAGGCAGGAGCGGAAACGTGCAATGTTACGGAGGTGGAAGTAGTTGGTCTTGGTGATGGAGTGTCTAACTTCCGGGTTGCACCCATGGAGGAAACTCCAGACTAACAGGTCTAACGAATGAAGAGCCAAAATCAGCAAATCCAATAGAATGTTGAACTACATAGCCAAAAGAGTTGAATATAAGTCAGAGGAAGTCATGATCAAAGTGCACAGTGCTCTCGTCAGATCACACTGTGAGTTCTGGTTGCTGAGATACAACAGAGACATTTTCAGCGCTTGAGGCAGCACAGAGAAGAACCATAAGGCTGAACCGTGGAGTTATGAAGGAAGATTGGAGAGGCTCAGGCTTTTCAGCCTGGAAAGGAGATGTCTGAGAAGTGACCTTATACAAGATAATAAACGATATTGAAAAAGTAAAGCCAGGATACTACTTTAAATTATGGGAGTAGGACAAGGGGACAGAGGTTCCAACTAGTAAAAGGTAAGTTTAGGACTGACATCAGCAAGTTCCTCTTCATGCAGAGAGTGACAACACTTGGAATGGTTTCCTTGGCAGAGTTAGTGGAGGCAAAAATCCTGGATGCATTTAAGAAACAATTGGATGCTAATGGGGCACTGTAGGATCATTCCAGGTAGATGAACTAATATGGGCTGAATGGTCTCCCTTGTCCATAGTTATCCTGTGATCTTCTGATCTCATTTAGACACTGATTAATTGCCTGCTCTCACGGTCAATGAATACCGTCTTGAAATGGGGAGAAGAAGGGAAACGTAGAGAGGGGAAGAAGTTTATGCTAATTGAGAAAAATAACAATTATTATACCCAAACAGGTTCAATTCTGAGAAACAACTGTGATATCGACAATTAAAAACTATCTTCAAGTTGCAGTGTTCATTACCTAAAGATTGAAATTGATCTGTTTGTTAATTTGTTAAACTTACTTTGAGTGCATAGAACCTTGTATAAAATTTGTCCACATTGATGATTTAAAAAAAAATTTTTTTTTTATTCGTTCACGGGATGTGGGCGTCGCTGGCAAGGCCGGCATTTATTGCCCATCCCTAATTGCCCTTGAGAAGGTGGTGGTGAGCCGCCTTCTTGAACCGCTGCAGTCCGTGTGGTGACGGTTCTCCCACAGTGCTGTTAGGAAGGGAGTTCCAGGATTTTGACCCAGCGACAATGAAGGAACGGCGATATATTTCCAAGTCGGGATGGTGTGTGACTTGGAGGGGAACGTGCAGGTGGTGTTGTTCCCATGCACCTGCTGCCCTTGTCCTTCTAGGTGGTAGAGGTCGCGGGTTTGGGAGGTGCTGTCGAAGAAACCTTGGCGAGTTGCTGCAGTGCATCCTGTGGACAGTGCACACTGCAGCCACAGTGCGCCGGTGGTGAAGGGAGTGAATGTTTAGGGTGGTGGATGGGGTGCCAATCAAGCGGGCTGCTTTATCTTGGATGGTGTCGAGCTTCTTGAGTGTTGTTGGAGCTGCACTCATCCAGGCAAGTGGAGTGTATTCCATCACACTCCTGACTTGTGCCTTGTAGATGGTGGAAAGGCTTTGGGGAGTCAGGAGGTGAGTCACTCGCCGCAGAATACCCAGCCTCTGACCTGCTCTCGTAGCCACAGTATTTATATGGCTGGTCCAGTTAAGTTTCTGGTCAATGGTGACCCCCAGGATGTTGATGGTGGGGGATTCGGCGATGGTAATGCCGTTGAATGTCAAGGGGAGGTGGTTAGACTCTCTCTTGTTGGAGATGGTCATTGCCTGGCACTTATCTGGCGCGAATGTTACTTGCCACTTATCAGCCCAAGCCTGGATGTTGTCCAGGTCTTGCTGCATGCGGGCTCGGACTGCTTCATTATCTGAGGGGTAGCGAATGGAACTGAACACTGTGCAATCATCAGCGAACATCCCCATTTCTGACCTTATGATGGAGGGAAGGTCATTGATGAAGCAGCTGAAGATGGTTGGGCCTAGGACACTGCCCTGAGGAACTCCTGCAGCAATGCCCTGGGGCTGAGATGCTTGGCCTCCAACAACCACTACCATCTTCCTTTGTGCTAGGTATGACTTCAGCCACTGGAGAGTTTTCCCCCGATTCCCATTGACTTCAATTTTACTCGGGCTCCTTGGTGCCACACTTGGTCAAATGCTGCCTTGATGTCAAGGGCAGTCACTCTCACCTCACCTCTGGAATTCAGCTCTTTTGTCCATGTTTGGACCAAGGCTGTAATGAGGTCTGGAGCCGAGTGGTCCTGGCGGAACCCAAACTGAGCATCGGTGAGCAGGTGATTGGTGAGTAAGTGCCGCTTGATAGCACTGTCGATGACACCTTCCATCACTTTGCTGATGATTGAGAGTAGACTGATGGGGCGGTAATTGGCCGGATTGGATTTGTCCTGCTTTTTGTGGACAGGACTTGTGGACATGTACTTCATAATATACTGTGGTTATATTGCAGATATCCTGTGATAGTCAGTTATCAGACCTTTATAATGCACACTGACCTGAGTCTGACTAGCAGTCAGGTGCTGCAAAATGGAGCTCCAGAGATGCAAAAGTGACAGTATAACTGTTGTTACATAGAATTTACAGCACAGAAACAGGCCATTCGGCCCAACTAATTTATGCTCCACGTGAGCCTCCTCCCACCCCACCTCATCTAACCCTATCAGCATATCCTTCCATTCCGTTCTCCCCCATGTACTTACCTAGCTTCCCCTTAAATGCATCTATGCTAGTCACCTCATCTACTCCATGTGGTAGGAAGTTCCACATTCTAACCACTTTCTGGGTAAAGAAGTTTCTCCTGAATTCCTTATTGGAATTATTAGTGGCTATCTTATATTTCTATTTATGTGTTTTCCTGTGGTTCAAATGAAAATTCATTATTTTTGTTTCCTTCAGCAAGATCAGTGAATTAAAATGTATGTCATTAATTAAATGACATTTTTAAAGCTTTATTTTGTTTAAGAAAGTACCATTAAATGACAATTGTACGGGTATCATGAAAGCCCACGAGTGGTCTGACTCCCCACTGTTCTGTAAGCTATGAACTAGTGTCCTGTATATGCAATTGCAGAGGAACAGTAAATTAGTTATCCCTACCATCACTAAATTGTCAGGAACTACAGATATAATCATTGTCAGATCACTAGGGAAGATTATGAAAAAACAATTTAAAATATAAAGGGTTTTAATTTTTTTCTTTTTATAATTGGCACTTGGACATATTCTTCTAAGTTAACAATTCAGCCCACAAGCCAAAAAATTGAAATTGCAACACATTCAGAATGTCATGGGATTTAAGATGTATGTTCATTTTGGACTTAAACCTCTTATTAAAAAGTCACTAGGGGTTAAATTGGTCAACCCTTGAAAACAGGCACTGGGACCCATGCCCGGACGATTTGATTCAGGCCGCACGTTACATTTGTGCAGGAAGAAGTTCAATGATTTAACATGAGTTGTCAAGGTGAGTGAGTTCAAGCTTCAATTGGCATATCGTACCAACTGCACCACTAGCCTCATCCACTGCTCAATTCTCTACACCCCCATCACCCACCTACCAACAATCTCTTTCAGTCACCACTCAACCATTCAAATCATATGCTTTATCTCACCCTCACACACTTAGCACTGTTTCAAGCCTCACACCCACAACTCACATTTCACACACACAGGTAGCTATTCAACCATGACAGCCACATCACCCAAACATCTTGCAGGACACTCACCGACACGCTTCCTCTTTCGTGCAGGAGAAGGTGGCACATAACAGGAGGCAGCAAGTGGCAGTGGAACATGAACCTGCTGTCTTCTCTCAGGATGACAGCATTCCTGCTCCCACCCCTGCCACTCCGCCAGTGCACTTGCTGTTGCCTGTCAGTCAGCCAGTCAGCTGACACTCTGTAGAGTATTGAAACTTTATCCAAGTATAGGAAACCTCCAGCCACACGTTCAAATGCACCAGCAGCCAGAATAAATAATCCAGCAACTAACCTGTAACTCCTGCATTATCCCTTAAAATACCGCTGGTGGGGGGGTCCTTCATGCCCTTTAAGTCATGTTCAGCTGTGCGAGGTTAAGACGGTGCGTTGGATGGCGTGTGGAGTCCCAAAATAACAGAGCTCCCTTTAAATCAGCGTTGCACATTGATTCGCGTCATAACCCCCCACTCTGCATGCTGGGGTCATTAGGCGCACGCAGGCAAACCCCTTTACCAAGATGGCATCCTGCGCACTTCCCGTTGGAAGTGAGCGCGCTCATCTCGGACTCCATTTTTGATGCGTAGTTAGCCAGGTGGCACCTAAAAAACGAGCGCTGAACCGCCCAATTCCAGCCCCACTGTACTTATTTCTGGCTTGTATAAAGCTCTCTTCTGTCAAACAGAGGTCAGGTGCACCACCTACTTACAGTCTTCTAAAAGTATTGTTAAGCTGTGGGCAAGAGTGGTCCAGGTTGATCTGCCCTCCAATTGTGCTTCTGTTGTGTATAAGAGTGCTTTTCCTGCACTCAGTGCCACAATCTGTCATTCCCAGAGAGATTAGAAACTCACTGTGGGCATGAACTCACACCCTACCACATCATGTGACTTCATCATGTAACACATTCGTACACCAGGCTGCCCTCCCAATGACAGCGTTATCACTATAGATGAAGTATGTGCACTTTCCAGTTAATTACAAGAATTCAGATTCAGCCTGGGACTCTTCAATATCTCTTTCATTTTCCCATTTGACATCCATGATTGCCTGAATACAGAGAGGTTAATTGACTTGTTCTTCAAATCTGCTAAGAAAATGGATATTCCTAAAATACATACAATAGGCCAACATAACGAGCTTGATCCCTTTGAGAAGCTTCTATATCTTGAGGCTCAAGCAGAGCAGATTGATAAAATATAACTCTTGCTAAAGAATTATTAAAATGTTATTTAGGTTGCAATTATCCTAATTTGGTAGGATGAAACTCAGAGCAGATGGATAATTGAAGAGTTTTTTATTTTAAATTATAAGTGAAGAATACTCCTTCACAGCTCAACATTGAACTTCAGATTAACCAAGTGATGACAATAATTTTTAAATATGACATGCATAATAGATTGGAAACTGCTTAAAGGTAAAGTCTGCTTGGGCTTCCCTCCTTTGCAGCAAAAGCCAGTATTTCTACTGTAACGCCAACATCTTGCATCTATATAGCGCCTTTAATGTAGTAAAATGTCCCAAAGCGCTTCACAGAAGCGTTATCAAATAAAATTTGACACCAAGCCTCATTAGGAGATATTAGGACAGGTGACCAAAAGCTTGGTCAAAGAGTAAGGTTTTAAGGAGCATTTTAAAGGAGGAGAGAGGTGGAGAGGCAGAGAAGTTTAGGGAGGGAATTCCACAGCTTAGGGCCTAGGCAGCTGAAGGCACAACGGTGGAGCGATTAAAATCGGGGATGCGCAAGAGGCAAGAATTGGAGGAGCACAGAGATCTTGGAGGGTTGTAGGGCTGGAGAAAGTTACAGAGATAGGGAGAGGCGAGGCCAGGGAGGGATTTGAAAACAAGGATGAGACTTTTAAAATCGAGGTGTTCCTGGATCAGGAGCCAATGTAATAAGGAGAAGGTCAAGCAATCTTTCATGTTTTTTTTAATCGTTTCTACTTTATTTGGTGGCAGTACAACAAGATACCTCTCCTTGATCTCTGTCTTTTCATTGCACTTCCTCTTCATTCTAGATGACTTCTATCTACTCAGACTCTCACTCCCCTTCTTTCATTAACCCTCAAGTTGCTGTCAGCACCTTGAAGACTCTGGCTTTGAGTCCATCAACGTCTCCAAATGTCATCTCAAGCTGAGTAAGGAAGTGTGAAACCTTGGCATACTGCTCGACCCTGAGCTCAGCTTCCTCCCAGAATCACTATGCCATCATCACTTCAAGGCTTGACTTCTCTAACGCCCTTTTACCAGGGACTTTTGCATCAAAGCCTCCACACATGCTTCAGCTCATCCAAACATTGCAACCCACATCCTCACTGGCATTAAGTCCCAGTCTATTATCACTCATATCCCATCCAAGCTCCACTGAGGCCCAGCATGTTGATTTCAAAATTTTTATCTTTATTTTTCTTTCTCTCTTTGATCTTGCCCCACCCTGCCTTGGTGATCTTCTCCTGTCTTATGTCCTTGCACATACCCTCTGCTTCTTTAACAATGGTCCTGCCACCTCCCACCCTATTTTGAAAAATCTCCTCAAAACTCTTTGACCGTGCCTTCAGCTCTGCGCTCTAGCTTCTCTTCCCGTCCCCTCTCCCCATGCTCGGTATTTCCCTCCCTTCTTATTGGGAAGCGCTTTGAGACATCTTCCTGCATGTGAGGAATGCAATATAATTTCAAGGTATTTTTCTTTGGAGACAACGATATCAAGAACAAAATGGCCCGAGAAGGAGGAAACATAATCGTTTTAGTTCATAGCTCTTGCAGACTGGTCACAGGTTAGCATTGATGTGTTTTTCTAAACTTGGTCATTCATAAAAGTTTTGTAGGAATAAAACAGCAAGTTATATAAGGCCTAATCACATTGAAAGGTCTCAAGTGCTTCATGCAATTAATTACTTTTTAAAATCCAGTGGCTTTGCTATCTCGGAAAATATGGAGCCATTCTGTGCCATTAACATCTCACAGACAGCAATGAAATGAATCGCCAGTTTGCTATTTTTGGTAGTGTTGGTTCAGGGAGGAATGTTAACCAAGGCACCAAGAGAACTCCTCTGTGCTATGGAATATTTTACATCCACCTAAATTGGTTTAATATCAGGATGTCATCCCTAACAATGCAGCAGTCTCTAATAACTGCATTGGAGTGTCAGCCTAGATTACATACTCAAACTGATGCAGGGCTTGAAACCACAACCTTCTGATCCTGAGACAGGAGTTCTACCAACAGAACTGAGTTGGCAAATCATTACAAATATAGATAATTACAATGACAAGATTGGAAAACAATCAAATCTTTTACGATTAGCAATAAACAGCCAAGGTACAAAGAATTAGATATTGATTTCGATCGAGATTTTCAATTAAGCTTTTGTTCACCAATCCTAACTCTCCCACCAGGGCACAGCATCCTTTTATCCTGTATCCTTTTGTAAAGCACTATATTAAAGATGCTATATAATTACAATTCATTGCTATTGATTATCAAGGTATCCCTAGAATCTATCTGCAGCACTTTGAGAGAACAAAGAATACTCCGTAGGAAAGGAAGGAAAATTATAGGAAACTAAGGGAACGATCTGAAAGAAAAAGGAAACACAGAGCAGCTGTTGAATACAATGGTAAGAATAAGAGTCCTAGCAACAGAAGGAAAAGGAGAGACCACTGCAACCAAAAGGTTGGCCATTTAGGACCGAGATGAGGAAAAATTTCTTCACTCAGAGGGTTGTGAATCTTTGGAATTCTCTACCCCAGAGGGCTGTGGATGCTCAGTCGTTGTGTATATCCAACACTGAGATCAATGGATATTTGGACACTAAGGGAATCAAGGGATTTGGGGATTGGGCGGGAAAGTGGAGTTGAGGTCGAAGATCAGCCATGAATTGTAAAATGAATGGCGGAGCAGGCTCAAGGGGCCGTATGGTCTACTCCTGCTCCTATTTCTTATGTTCTTATTAGGGAAGGGAGAAACAAGGGCAGACCCACACAAGAAATCGAGAAACACAAGGAATGTAAAGCCTGCAAAGGCGAGGAAATGCAACAGCGGTTTTCTAAAAGTTGCATCTTACACTGAACCACTTGGAATCCAGTTGAAAGAGGCATTTAGCTGGGGGAAGCTGAGGTTAAAAGAGAGGAGAGAAAATATTCATCTTAAAAAGAACCTGCTCTTAGTCAGTTGCCACAAATTTATAATGAAGTTTTATTATGAAATGAATGATTAGGGTAATGGTACATGGAGAGTTACTCCAACAAAGATGGTTATTCCTTTTTCATGTTGTGACAGGGAGAGATCCTCTAAAGGGTTGTATATCTGAGATTCCCCATTCCAAGGGCATTTCTTGCCTGCACCCCTTTTTTTTAAAGGGCTCCTAGTTTTCTCCACCAATGTTTAGCAGAGGTAGCTCTCGCCTAACACTAGAGCTCCAGTTTTGATCTTGTAGAAAGGATCTTTGTCTTTATCAGGAAGAGTACTAAAAAAAATTAACATTTGAAAATACTGAAGAAAGCCTTAATTCACCTAAGCTGTGGGCAGCCAGGATCCGCGGTACATCAGTGTAAAGTGGTAGCACTAACTACCAAAATCTCGATGTCAGCAGGGCCGTGAGAAACAGATCACTGGAATGAAAAATGATGGGAATCAAATAAATACAGGCATTCCAAAAGAGCTATAAATTGTACAAGGAAAAAAAACAGAATGGGTTATTGCAAACCACATAAGAAAAGCCTCTGTTTATTGGGGAACTACACAGCTAGGTTCCTTAATAAAATGGTCTGTTTTTTGGCAGTGCCAATATAACTACAGTCCAACATTGTAGCTTAGCAGGGTGTTTGCAAATACCTTTAACTTAAAGTTTTTCTTTTACAATTCTTGCGGCTTTAACACCATGGATACAGAATCACACGTGGAGGTCGATGATTCAGAATGCTTTCCTTTCAGCAAGAATTAAACAATAGAGTTTGATATGCTTTTCACTAAAATTGCCGCAAGTTGATGCAAGCAATATATTTTCCCCAAGAAAAGAATGATCAGAGTCATTATAAAAAAACATTAATATAAATGCAAGTTTCAAAAAGGACAATTACTACATAATAAAGATTGCAATGACTCACCAGCATTGAAAAAAGCTGAATGAAATCACTTGTCCGTCCCATGTTATTCCAACTCCCTGGCAGAGCTGGGCATATTTTATGGTGTGGCTTGAATACCAGGCATTCTAAAGAGCTGGGCTGAACAACAGGAGGTATCATTCCACACAGCCAGGGGATGTTGTTCTGTACTGTACCTTCCACAATGAACCATCCACTCATATGCAACGCTGTGCAGCAGTCCATGAGTTGTGTGGTCTTGGAAAATACACATCTTTAAAAATATATTTCACAGGATATTTTGAACCATTTATTTGATCATTTCAATTAATGGAAACATAGCAGAAATCACTTAACACAAATACAGATATTTTAAGCAGTAGTGATGAGGCTTTTAAAGCATGCCTTGGGAGTAACTAGGTTGTATTTTATCATGTTTTGAGTTTTAAAAGTTGGATAGTTAGCTCCCTTGCTGACTCATTTCGGCAAGGCAATGTTTACCTGAACTATGCAGAGCAGAGCATCCCATGCTCATATTCCAGCCTGTGCTACATTGGTTGATCTCAGCTGGGCTGGCCAGAGGGATCTATAATTGGTCTCAGTATCTTCGACATGGGGAGGGTGGGGATCAGCCAGTATTTCATCTCCTGTTCTCCATTCATAGGTCCCACCTACACCTTCTACTCATCTGACTGGTTTACTGCTCAGCACCACTCTCTATGCGCCACCATTGGAGAAGAAAGAAAAAGATGTTACATAAATGCAAGTTGTTTTGTTTTGAATATTTTTTACTTTAAATGGTAACTATTGGTAATGGGAGCTGCCTGAGAAGAATTACTGATTCTGACTGTGTGGGGGAGCTAATCGAAAAGAAAAAGCACAGATCTATTCAAAAGTACAGGATACACTTGGCACTATCTGTCAATTTATTACATTTTTAAATACCGGAGTCATAAAAAAAAATCAACTTCACCCTTGCCCAACAGTAGAAAACTAAACTCTTAGTTCATGTCTTATATGTATGTTTTTATATTAATGACAGTAAGCATAATTCACTGTTGGCAAATAGCCAATGTTTGCAAGTAACTCACCAGATAGAAGCTCTGCAATGCATCAGAAAATGTCTCCCTTTGTGTTCAGTAGTTATAGTGAAATAAATGATGGTAACAGTTTGTTTGATGATTTTTCTGTTTATTGAAAAACAGTGAGTACTAATTGCATCACCAAGGGAAAGTGGTTTGGAGGAGTTATTGAACCCAACAATGTGAGGGAACTGAACTAACATCAGCAGAAATATAATCATTAATCCAGGATGCTTCAGCTCAACTGTGCATATTAACTCCCCCACAAAGTCAGGATCAGTAACCCATTCCTGTTACCAACAGTTACCATTTAAAACAAACATATTCAAAACAAAACAGTAAATCGCACTTGCATAGTGCCTTTAACATAGCAAAGCGTCCTAAGGTGCTTCACAAAGTTTGGGTTGGACCTAAGCAAGAGTAAAGAGAGGCAACCAAAATATGCAAACATTACTCATATTTTTTTCAGTTGCTTAGATTTTAAACAGATCTTGAGGAGAAGACCCTCCTTTCTGAAGTTTAGAATTGATATTAGAGATTGTACTCATTATCTACAATTCTATACTAACATTACTTTAAATCTGATTTTGCACCAATATTCATCATGTATGTTTTTCATTTTTATTTTTTGAACTGTCAGGTAATTGTCAAATGGATCCCACATGATATTGAACGTCATATCTTTGGATTGCATTCTTGCTAATATTTATTTTGTCATTGTTGGATAATCGCATTATTTGACCACCAATCCCTCAGTATCTATTGGTGGTGGAGGCAGATTCAATCATGGCCTTCAAAAGGGAACTGGATAAGTACTTGAAAGGAAAAAAATTGCAGGGCTATGGGGATAGGGCGGGGGAGTGGGACTAGCTGGATTGGTATTGCATAGAACCAGCATGGACTCAATGGGCCAAATGGCCTCCTTCCATGCTGTAACCTTTCTATGATTCTATTCCACCCTATCCAAATCAGCATTAATTTTGTAACTGGCAATCCCAGCTGTAAACGTTTAGCTCCGTAAAGATTAATTTTAAAAGAAAATCTCAAATATTATCTTTTGGCTTAAATTTAACTTCATAATGGGTTTATTCAAAGCATTTGAACAAGTCAACATTTCCACAACATACGATCTACCGAAATCATTTAATATCACAGCTTCAGAAATTGTAATAAGTTTCTAACACCCAGGTAAATCCTAAATGGAATATATTGAGTCCTATTAACTATTGTAAAGGCCTTAATTAGCTGAGAATGGGGCAATAATTATTTATTTTTCAACTAGTCAAATGTAAGTATTTTAAATACAGAAGACCTTTCGTCTCCCTTCCCACAATTCTTATTTCTTCACCAATAGGTTAGAAACTAATTACAATTAAAATACAGGGCCCATGAGGACTATAAAAATAATAATGAAAAAACTGAAGAATATCAGAAAATAAGAAGAGGTTAAGTACGGGATAAGGAAAACTAAGAAGGGGGAGTGGGGAATTGTTTCAAAAAACATCAAAGGTAAGCTGTAATGTATTTTATGTGCATCAGTTAAAAGAACATAAGAACACAATGAATGGGAGGACCCTAGGCAAGACAGAGGGTCAGAGGGATCTTGGTGTGCAAGTTCACAGATCCCTGAAGGCGGCGGAACAGGTAGATAAGGTGGTAAAGAAGGCATATGGGATACTTGCCTTTATTAGCCGAGGCATAGAATATAAGAGCAAGGAGGTTATGATGGAGCTGTATAAAACACTGGTTAGGCCACAGCTGGAGTACTGTGTGCAGTTCTGGTCGCCACACTACAGGAAGGATGTGATCGCTTTGGAGAGGGTGCAGAGGAGATTCACCAGGATGTTACCAGGGCTGGAGCGCTTCAGCTATGAAGAGAGACTGGGAAGATTGGGTTTGTTTTCCTTGGAGCAGAGGAGGCTGAGGGGGGACATGATTGAGGTGTACAAAATTATGAGGGGCACAGATAGGATGGATACTAAGGAGCTTTTTCCCTTCGTTGAGGGCCGGCGCGGACACGATGGGCCGAAGGGCCTCTATCCGTGCTGTATAACTCTATGACTCTATGACTCTATAAGAAATAGGAGCAGGAGTAGGCCATACGGCCCCTCAAGCCGTTCAATAAGATTATGGCTGATATTCTACTTCATCTACACTTTCCTGTCCTATTCCCATATCTCTTGATTCCCTTAGTGTCCAAAAAATCTATCGATCTCAATCTTGAGTATACTCAACGACTCAGCATCCACAGCCCTCTGGGGTACAGAATTCCATAGATTCAAAACCCTCTGAGTGAAGAAATTTTTCCTCAGCTCGGTCCTAAATGGCTGACCCCTTACCTTGAGACTATGACCTCTAGTTCTAGACTCTCCAGCCAGGGGAAACAGCCTCTCAGCATCTACCCTGTCAAGCCCTCTAAAAATGTTATACGTTTCAATGAGATCACCTCTCATTCTTCTAAACTCCAGAGAATATAGGCCCATTTTACTCAATCTCTCCTCATAGGACAAGCCTCTCATCCCAAAAATCAATCTAGTGAATCTTTGTTGCACTGTCTCTAAGTCAAGTATATCCTTCCTTAGGTAAGGAGACCAAAACTGTACACAGTACTCCACATGTGGTCTCACCAACACCCTATATAATTGCTGCAAGACCTCCTTACTCTTATACTCCAACTCCCTTGCAGTAAAGGCTAACATACCATTTGTCTTCCTAATTGCTTGCTGTACCTGCATGTTAACTTTTTGTGATTTGTGTACAAGGACACCCAAATCCTCTGACTACCAACATTTCTTAGTCTCTCACCTTTTAAAAAATATTCAGTGTTTCTATTCGTCCCCTAACAAAATGGATAAATTTCACATTTCCCCACACTATATTCCATCTGCTACCATCTCGCCCACTCACTTAACCTGTCTATACCCTTTTGCAGCTTCTTTGCATACTCCTCACAGCTTACTTTCCCACCTAGCTTTGTATCATCAGCAAACTTGCACATATTTTGCTCTGTCCCCTCATCGAAGTCATAAACAGCTGAAGTCTTGATCCTTGCGGCACCCCACTAGTTACAACCTGCCAACCCGAAAATGACCTGTTTATTCCTACTCTCTGTTTTTTGTCCGTTAATCAATCCTCAATCCTTGCTAATATATTAACCCCAATCCCATGAGCCCTAACCTTGTGTAACAAAGAGGTTTGTTATGAGAGGTGGGACCCGAGAAGAAAAGATTGTCAATTTGTGAATGATGATCAAAAAATGGCCAAGGTGTTTAATAAGTACGTCACATTGGTCTTTATTAAACAGAAGGATGTCGGAGTGGGGGTGAATCCCGAGTGGCTGCGAGCAAGATGAGTGATATTATGATGGATAAAAAGAGAATTCTGGGAATTAGAGCCTCCGCATGCACAAACCAAGGTATGTTCACCTCAGTCGGCAGGTGTAGGTACCACTGGGTGGGGACAGAGCACCTCGTGTGTAGCTGTCAGGCATTACTTTGTTAGTCCTCTTTTTCTTTCAAATACGTCAGATAGAAGAATTCCCACTGGGAAACCCAAATGGCGCCAGTAATGTTGCTGAAGACAAAAAATAATAATTTACAACATATTGTGCAAAGGCTCAAGTGAACCTAATTTGCCAGCAGCAAAAAAACAAAAAAAATAAATAAACAGCTGAAATATACTTACCTTAATATTATTGTGTTTTTTCCATGACTTTCTGGATATTTACTGCTTCCTTGCAATGTTGGATGCTCATGTCATATGGTTGCTATATACATCGGATATCCCATAAGCCAGGTGGGAAATGGAGTGCAGGATGAGACTGCTCCAAAATTAATACATAAATGCCCCCTTCCCCACTTGTTTGAGGTGGGTGCAAGTCTCACCCCTGGAGGGATGGAGCTCCTGCCCATTTTTTGCTGTTAGCTGCCTAATTTATGCCACTAGGGTTGTCTGGCAATTGAAAGTCCAGGTCATAAATACAGGTTTCTTTTCAAAAGAAGCTACTTCCATAAAATACAGAATCAAATGAGAAGCCTTGACTAAACAACCAAAAATAGCTGCCATTTGGTTAAAAAGAGGCAGAAAATATTCAATTAGAAATTGGAGGGGGGAGGGGGTGGGTGGAAATGGGCAGCAAAGCCCTGCCAAGCAGCTGAAGGTTAGGGTCGAGCTGAAACTCGAGCTCCAGTCCTCTGTCACATGGACGGGAGCGCAAGGTCTGGAGCTATTGAGATGAGGGGTTTGGGGGTCTGAGAGGATGGAAAGGGATAGAGTGTGGAACTATTGGAGGTGGCCTGGGATGTGTTAGTGCTGGGGGTGGCAGGGGTCTAGCATTGGGAAACTACTGTTCTAAAACTTCTGTGTGGAGGGAAAGAAGGCGGCTTTCAGGAATTGTCTCCCCTGGCCCCAGAAGTTGCAGAACAAGTGGTTTTCCAACGTGGAGCAGGCAACCCTGTTTTGCTTGTTTAAAGTGCTTAGTACACTTGAAATAAGTGTCATGACTCCTGGCTCAAAAGCCACTGATGGAAATCTGTCCCTATCCTAATGTTCCCAGGCACCTGGGAACTGGCTTTAAGCTCTTTAAATCACTTGTTGTTTAAAATGTTGAGCTGGTTGCTGGGTAATCTCCAGAAATGCAGCATAAAGATGTTTCTTGCAGTGGAGACAGGTTGGCAGCAGGGAGCAGTGGAAGTTGGTTAACGTTGTCATGGTAATGCCTGCTATTTTTAATTCCTCCAAAAGATGGTGCTGTTATCTCTAAAAACAACAGCCCCGATTTTATCGCGGGACGGCAGTCGTGCTGGTGGGAGACATACCGTCCCAACCTTGTTGACATGAAGCCTGGGAGATTTTAATTCCCGGGCCTCATCTGCATAGGCCCAGCCAGTCTCCCGCTCGAAACCGGCAAGGAAGGGTCACCAGGCCGTTGGGCGAGAGCAGGATGTTGGGCAGCAGGAGCTCGCCACTGGGGACCAAAGGAACAGTCCCTGGCACTAAGGTAAGTCTCGGGGAGGGGGTTCAGGAAGGCTTCCCAGCCCCACAAGGAAAGTCAAAAGTGTAAAAGCACTTACCTTTTTGGCTCTCTTCTGGCCTCAACTGCTCTTCCCACTAGATTGGCCTGGTGGGAAAGCCACAATGGCTTTTTCACATTGGCTTCTGGTTAAAATAGCAGTCAGGCCTTGATGATGTCATTGGAGCCGGATCTGCATATTTAAAGAAGGATTGTGCCGGTTTCCGACAAAAATCAGGGCCAAAAATGGGTCAAAAAGCGGAACCTCGGTGGGTAAGTCCTAAGGGGAACTTTAACTGCCCGTTAAAATCACATAATATTTCAGGAACTCCTCTTATTCTTACTTGCTCCAAAGGTAGTGCTGTAACCTATTAGTCTGTTGTAATAAACAGAGCTAAGAGACAAAGGCCTAGAAATTCCATGTGGTGAGTTGCACAGGATTTGCGCCAGAAGCATGAGCAGCACCTGCTGAATCTACCTGAATTTCATGGGTCCGCTCCTCTGCATATCCGTTGGAGGATCCATTGACGCAAATCCCATGTTAAATAGCAGTAATGTGTTGGGAGTGCTTGGAAATTAGAACGAGGCATTAAAAAGCCACTTTTGTAATGTGGGGAAGCACAGCAGCCAATTTGCACTCAGCAAGGTCCTACAAATAGCAATGAGATAAATGACCAGATAATCTGTTTTAGTAATATTGGTTGTGGGATAAATGTTGGCCAGGATACTGGGAGAACTCGCTCGCTCTTCTTCAAATAATGCCATGGGATCATTTACATCCACCTGAGATGACAGATGATTTAACATCTCATCCAAAAGGCAGCACTTCCAAAGGTATAGCACTCCTTCAGTACAGCCTAGATTATGTGCTCAAGCCTCCAGAGTGGGGCTTGAACTCATGACTTTCTGATTCAAATGTGAGTGCTATCACTGTGCTACGGCTTACATCAACATGTAGAAGGAGTGAAAACTCAGCACTTCTATCATCTTGAATGCATCAATTCTAAAGGGGGAGTGAAAAGAGTAATTGGGCCAGCAAATAGATTCCAAATGTGTTTCCTCACCTCCTTCTGTGGTTTTCTCAATATCACCCACTTATAAAACCTATCTTGTACTAGCGGTGCACTCTTAAATTGTGTAATGCTGGAATTGATTTCAAAAAACATCAATAATTGAGATGGTTCCCTGATGGCTTGATGGATCAGTGCACCATATAGCGTGGTGCAGAATCGAACAGAGGGAGAAAGCTCCTGGGTTCAATTCTTAGTACGTGCTAAGTTGATCAATCTCAGACAGGGCAGCAGTGGCATCAGTACAACTGGAATTGGGAGGGAAACAGCCATTCATGTTTCTTCCTCTTGATTAGAATCCAATGACTTCTGCTGGAAAATGGATCTATGAATAGGTTTGGATGGCTGTTTCATTCCCAATAGTCTAAATGCCAACATTTATTATCTATGTGCACAATGAAGAATGGCTACTGGGACAAGTGAATGAGGAGTGTCAGTAACCACATGACCATACCCCAGAATGACTTGACAGGCTTCGAGAGAGGAGAAATTTGAAGGGGTGGGGAGAAAAAAAGACAAAACACAAACGAGAATGCATCAGATTTAGGTTGCCACAGAATAATTTTCTAAGTGGTAGTCTATGAAAATCCATCTGATTGGGATTGCTCACATTCGAATATCCAAATAGTCTGCAACAACAGACTATACAACTGATATTTTGAAACTTGAAGGGAGATTCCCCACAGCCAGTAGTGTTATATCAATACCTCCAAATGTTCAAAATATAGCTGATATTCCAATTAGAGTTCCCATCAGTAGGATAACAAAACTTGGTTCAGTTCTATTAATGTTTAAAGTATCATGTTTTATTTACACAGCTGAAATAATTTAGAGACAGACGATAACAACAACAACCTGCATTTATATAGCGCCTTTAACGTAGTAAAACGTCCCAAAGCGTTTCACAAGAGCGTTACCAAACAAAATTTGACACCGAGCCACCTAAGGAGATATTAGGACAGGTGACCAAATGCTTGGGCAAAGAGGTAAGTTTTAAGATAATCTTAAAGGAGGAGGGAGAGGTAGAGAGGTGGAGAGGTTTAAGGAGGGAATTCCAGAGCTTAGGGCCTAGGTTGCTGAAGGCACAGCCGCCAATGGTGGAGCGATTAAAATCAGGGATGCGCAAGAGACAGCGGAGGGGTCGAGGGAGGTGGTGATGAGGTAGAGCTGGGTGTCGTCAGCGTAGAAGTGGAACCTGACATGTTTTCGAGGGGCAGCATGTAGATGAGAAATAGGAGGGAGCCAAGGATAGATCCTTGGGGGACTCCAGAGGTAACGGTGCAGGAGTGGGAAGAGAAGCTGTTGCAGGTGATTCTCTGGCTATGACTGGATAGATAAGAATGGAACCAGGCGAGCACAGTCCCACCCTGCTGGATAACGAAAGGGAGGCGCTGGAGGAGGATGGTGTGGTCAACCGTGTCAAAGGCTGAAGACAGGTCGAGAACGATGAGGAGGGATAGTTTACCACAGTCACAGTCACATAGCATGTAATTTGTGACTTTGATAAGGGCCGTTTCAGTACTGTAGCAGGGGCGGAAACCTCATTGGCGGGATTCAAACATGGAGTTGCAGGAAAGGTGAGCACAGATTTGGAAGGTGACAATACGTTCAAGGACTTTGAAAAGGAGGGGGAGGCTGGAGATGGGGCGGTAGTTTGCAAGGACAGAGGGGTCAAGGGTGGGTTGTTTGAGGAGCGTGGTGATGACGGCAGATTTGAAGGGGAGGTGAACAGTTCCTGAGGAGAGGGAATCATTAACAATATCAGCTCACGTGGGGGCCAGGAAGGGAAGTTGGGTGGTCAGCAGTTTAGTGGGAATAGGGTCGAGGGAGCAGGAGGTGGATCCCGTGGTCAAGATGAGCTCGGAGAGGGCATGAGGGGAGATAGGAGAGAAACTAGAGAAAGATGCGAGTTCAGGGCTAGGGCAGGGGGAACTGGAGGGGAAGTTTGGCTTGGTGGGCTAGGGGAAGGGAGGGAAATGGCAGAGGCAGCTGAATGGATGGTCTCAATCTTAGTGACAAAGTAGTCCATGAGCTCCTTGCACTTGTGGTTGGAGGTGAAGGTAGAGAAGGCAGGGGAGAGGGGTTTAAGAAGACGGTTTGTAGTGGAGAAGAGAAGCCGGGGGTTATCTTTGCATTCCAGGATGATCCTGGAATAGTGAATGGTTTTGGCAGAGGAGAGCAGGACCCGATAGTGCTTTATGTGGCCCAGTCAGATCTGGCGATGAATGGCTAAACCAGTTGTCTGCCATAAACGTTCCAGTCTGTATCCCTTGGACTTAAAGGAGTGGAGATGAGGGCCGAACCAGGGAGAACGACCAGGGTGAGAGAAAGTAATGGTTTTAATGGGGACTGTGTATCTCCTTAACCAATCAAATTGAAGGATTATGAAAGTAACAGCACAAGGACTGAGAAGGAAGTAGAAATTACAGTGGGTGAATTTTATGTCAAATCAGGTATAGAAAGAGAAATAAAGAGAGGGAAAGAAAGATCGGATTAAGAGAGAAAAAAACGAAAAGTTAAAAAAATTTTAAATTTTGCATTTTTTAAAATCTCCAACAATTATTACCTGAAGGAATGAGACTCCACACTTGTAATAGATAATTTTCAGTGCCAGAGAGGTTGACTGGCAGTAATTAACACTTATCATGTCATTAAAAGGATACTTAGACTGAAATGGACTAGACTTAACTCTCTGTGGCGAGTTTAGTTCGTACCTACTGCAAAAATACAGCAACTTCACATCGTTCAATGCATTTCAATGGCGAGGCAGACAGCGCGATGCCATTTTCGCAAAGCTAACGGCAGAGCGGTGCATCTCAGACAGCAACTTTTGGATTTCCACCTTTTAACTACGCATCTGCCCCTCACCTGAAGTTGCTGTAGCATTTGTGCATAAATAACGGCGAGCTTCACTGCCTCACCATTATTTTGACAGCAAATTTTGGCCCAATATTATCTCAGCAACAACAAACAAAACAGGATTTGAAAAAGCTTGACCGCCAAGCTGTCAGAATTTTAACAAGATTCGAAAATTCTAATGAATTAGAGTGCAATATTTTGTGGAAATGTGATTTCATTAGCTAAAACAAAAAAAATTCATAATCCTTTAGCACTTCTCAAGCAGCTAGCAAGCACTTAATTGGTATAAATGTCTGAAAGTTAATTAGTTCCAGCTGTGGAGTGCTCAACTTTGGTGCAAAATAAATCGATGAAAATTGAGAAAAACAGAATTTACTCAGGAGACACTGCATTTTCAGGCACATGTCCACTGTCTTTTAAGAAGTCAGATGCAAGTTGGACAGCTCCCTTAAGATAAACAAATGTAAGGAATCTTACAACACCAGGTTATAGTCCAACAGTTTTATTTGAAAATCACAAGCTTTCGGAGGCTTTCTCCTTCGTCAGGTGAAGGAGAAAGCCTCCGAAAGCTTGTGATTTTCAAATAAAACTGTTGGGCTATAACCTGGTGTTGTAAGATTCCTTACATTTGTCAATCCCAGTCCATCACCGGCATCTCCACATCTAAGATAAACAAAGCACTTCTCCAAATCCCTCTCACTGCACAATTTTTTTTAAAATTCTAATTTTGATTTTAGCATAAAATGTATAACATAAAGACTAATTTTTATAGCAAAGCTGTGCACCACTTGATATGTGAGGAAAATAAAGTTTTACAGGTATTGTTTGAAATTATTTGGCACAAACTATATTATTAGAAGTGGTGGTGTAGGTTTTCTGCTCCCAGCACTCAGGCTGAAGGATGCTGTGGCCTTTGCATCCACCCGCTCTCAGAATGGTTAACCCATTATACCTGCCACAGTGTGTCGCCCGCCAACCTACTGCACATTTACTGTTGGCCCAAGCCATGCTCTCAAGATAACCTTATAATTCTTTAATTGCTTACCAATGCATGGACATACTCTGCATTTTACAGCTAAAACCCTCGGCACACTAACTAAGTATAGCGTTCCTTGTTAGTCAACATCTACTTTTCTCATTACAGTGAGCAAACAAAGGAAAATATGGTTGTGAGCGTTTAATGTTGTTGAATAAAACAGGCTAATATAAACTACTTTTAAAAAAAACTGAATTTCAAATTACGGAGTTAGTTGCACCAGAAGAGTCCGAATCTTCACACAGCAGTCCACAGAGGAGACAATTGTAATTCACAAAATCTGTATTCTCAATAAATATACTAGGGTTTTTTACCATAAGTGACAGCCAATCATACTATCATTGATCAGGGGAATCTCCTAAAGAACAGAGTCTGATGAACAAGAAACATGCTGGCTGGTTCCATTCATGTCAATTAATTAATCTTTTATTTTTCTGTCGATTATTTCATTAATTGGCTCAAATAACTGCATTGGCAAAGCACTACTTTTCTACCTCTCACAGTAAATACTTTGTTAATTAAACACGTTAATTTGTTTTTCCTTCATAATAATAGTGATAACTGAGTGGATTTACAAACAACTGAACGAAGATGGAATGATGCTACCAACCACCATCCTCCCCCCCACCCCCCACTGCGGGAACCACAAGAGATTGTGAGCCAAGCCAAATGCAGTGCTAGATATAGCCCTGTGCACCTTAGCTCAGCTATTTCCTCTTCACCCACCTCCCATGGCCACTGAAGCAGAACACACTACCAGTGTCATTATATCCGTGTATGCTCCGGTAACCACCATGTAAACTAAATATACATTTTCACTGATATGTAAACCAGCGTAAACTTCTAGAAATCACCAGTTGAGTGAACCAAAATTTACATTTCATACTTAAACTTCATGATACAGGGATCTGAACAGTACTTATTTTCCTTTGATCGCAAAATTAATTATATTTCCAACGTGCATTAGTCAGTTTTGCTCTGGTCAGAGGGACGTAGGATATAGGAATAATGATGCGACAATTAAGCTATTCAATCATTCATCAATGAATATGAATAAGCAATAGTGCTCAGCTAATATTGCAAAGGGCTTTAGCTGTTAGGACCTGGGACTGTATCTCCTGCTGACAAATTCCTCAGCACTCTACACAAGTACAGAACCAGATGCTAGAGTAGGGGTACATGCACCAAATGGTAACTAGGTCATGATCTTGACAATTTAAGTGCTAAAAAATTTAGTCAATCCAATTAAATCTTATTACATTGAGTCTGCTGCCTTCCTTTACTGATAGTCATGATTGCAATATGTACTGACTGATGTAAAGTATCTGGCTTGTGTAGTTTTGATGTCAAGCAGAATTTGAAATATGCTTTGGTCTAATAACCTTATTAATATGTCACACAAAGATCTCCTAACAGCTATCCAATTCAAAATCTACTTGTTCTATTTCTTCAGCTGCAATTGATTTTAGCTGAGGTCAGAGGTAGCTTTGAAAACATATGAGGCCTGTTGCTTCTCCTCTGCCTTCCAACTAATCCCCAGGATACTTTTATGCTTTCACTGGGTCTCTTTAGCCCATTTAAAATACGTAACTCATTTCCACCACAGCTATCCAGCCAATAATATTAACAGAGATATGTTTTGTTAATATTGGAGAGAAGTCAACTCAAGGATATGTTAAAATTAGGCCACACTGTTTCTGTCAAGGGCTATTAATGTACATTGGAGTCTCTTCTTCTACTCAGTATCTACTGCACACTAAAGAAAATAGCTTGTGCAAATATGAACTGGAGTCACCAGGAGGGATTTTAACTCCCTCCGTCTGACAAAAACTGGGCAGAATGGGAGTTATGATCAAGTAGCTATTTTTCCCGCTCCGTTACCACTCTATGGCGATTTTAACTACAGACCAGTGAAACCTGCCGGACCCTCAGCAGAGTCCCCAAAAGCTAAATACTAAATTATCTTTGTGAGTTCCGGCGGAGCTGGAGCTGGAGCAGGATTGCTCCTCTGGACCCCACAAGGAAAGTGTGAGTCTCACTGCCCAGGCTCCTCTAGGGTTGCCAACCCTCCTGAATTGTCCTGGAGTCTCTCCACATTAAAGATTAATCTGCCAGACAATGCTGAGAGCAACCTGGGATTTGGTTGATTGTTACCAACTCCTCTGGTATGGACACAACATGCAGCACTCCTGAGTTTTAGTCTGACCCTGCCAGAGCATTCACCACCAAACCACATGGAAGAGGCCACAAGGCAGTCCCAGAACAAGATGGGATGACAAAGTGAAAGTGCTCCTTAACAGCATGGGACTGATTGTCGATGAGGCACAAGTGAGAGCCCTGAACCGTAACAGTCGGATGAAGTTGGTAGTGGCAATGTCCTTTTTTGGATAAGCCCCAAGATGATGACAACTGGTGAATCCAGCCCTGCAATACATGGAAGCTTTTCTGTAGCAGAAGTTGTTCCAGGAGCCATTACGTGGCAATCTGTCCCCCGCCGCCCCCCTACCCACCCACCCACTCCCACCACCCCCCAACCCCCCCGCCCACCTCAACATACCTCCCCCATCTGCCCGCCCACCCCACCCCAATCACTACCCCACCCCAACCACACACACCAACACCAAGCATATGCAGGAGTCTGCCTAATGCATTTTATTTATTTGCTTTCCTAACCCTGATACACAGGACTACAATTCCCACAAAAAGTTAATTCCTTTTCGATCTCTTCATACTTGTTCTGTGCAAAATAAATGAAACTTGTTATTGTTTGGCAATAGGAAGGAGTTAAGAAAAATTGTGATTTTAGTGCACCTACTTTATGGTTTAACATTATCTTGTGCGTATTTATTGAAAGATGCAATACGTATGGTCAGTTTAACACACAATTAAAGCATAATTATCCATGCATTCCAGATTCATGCCTTTTATCCACAGAGATGTTGAAAATGTTGTACAAGTTTTGTTTACCTCAGCTTGCTCTCTTTGGTATGTTATTTTATTGTTTCAATTTGGATAAGTGTGAGGTGGTGCATTTTGGTAGGAAGAATAAGGAGGCCACATACTGCTTGGAAAATAAATGGGGTAGAGGAGCAGATGGATCTGGAGGTACAGTTACACAAATCACTAAAAGTAGCGACGCAGGTTAACAAGGCCATTAAAAAGCAAACCAAGCACTGGGGTTCATTTCTAGAGGGATAGAATAGAAAAGCAGAGAAGTTATGTTAAACTTGTATAGATCCTTGGTTAGACCACATTTGGAGTACTGTGCACAGTTCTGGTCTCCATATTATAAAAAGGAGCTAGAGGTGCTGGAGAAGGTGCAAAAAAGATTCACAAGGATGATACTAGAACTGAGAAGATATACTTATCAGGAAAGACTGAACAAGATGGGGCTCTTTTCTCTAGAAAAGAGAAGGTTGAGGGGTGACCTGAAGGAGGTCTTTAAGATTATGAAAAGGTAGAGAGAAAATGTTTCCACTTGTGGGGGAGTCCAAAACTAGAGGTCATAAATATAAGATAGTCACTAATAAATCCAATAGGGAATTCAGGAGAAACTTCTTTACCCAAAGAGTGGTAAGAATGTGGAACACACTACCATAAGGAGTAGTTGAGGCAAATAGAAATAGATGCATTGAAGGGGAAGCTAGATAAGCACATGAGGGAGAATGGAATATATGCTGATAGGTTAGATGAAGAGGGGGTGGGAGGAGACGACTCTTGGAGCATAGACGTCAGCATAGACCAGTTGGGCCGAATAGCCTGTTTCTATGCTGTAGACTGATTCTATGTAGTTCTATATAATGTAACTATGGCTCAGATCTGGCAAGTGGATCACTGATGTGAGACAAGAGCATCAGGAATTTTATTCTTCCAGTCATTGTGCCTGCCATTTGGCTAATGCAACCTGCCTTCTGCAAAAATCTTCTATTCAATGCAAATCACTAATACAGTTTCAATAAATGCTTCAACAAGTGAAAACAACACTGGAGCTAGCCTGTGTAATATATTAAAGCAGACTGCAGCCTATCACACAAATGTTTCAGAAAGTCCAGTGTTTGGATACAGGTGTGAGGTTGCTCCTAGTGGCAGAGTATGCTGACCTTCACCTACACAAAGTTGCTGTACATCAAGAATTTTCTTGAACCAACATACCCAGAGCTGATGATTCAAGCATTCTTTCCAGCATGGAAAGCAGTAACAGCTTTTAATTTCTTAGGGATCCTCACCATTTTTAATATTTCCATATAATTCCAATAACACTTAGTTAACATCCTCAGTTCCTTTATAGAAAATATATCAGTTCTTTGTGGGGATTAGTACTGACTTTTTATTGTTGAAAGACCTCTGTGGAAGTGCATCACACCACCCCAGGTTGAAAAGAGCAGGAGAGACAACAAGATAAATGTAATGATACCAATCTTGTCACTACTATGTACCTACCAAATTTTGAAATGTTCTGAGCGTATGTAAATTGGACAATTTTGGAATGGTTTGTATGTGATTCAGGTTCAAACTCACTCTTAGCACAATTCCAATACTGATGCAATGATATAACCACATCATCCATCTCTTTATTGTAGATTGCTGTTTACAAGTTTGCAAAAATATCTTACAAACCACTTTAACAAATTCAATCCTTTTGTAATTTCAGTTACCATGGAAGCCAAAACTTTGATATATGATCAACATTTTACATACTTCAGTATAGATTATGTAGCAGTGTAACTCCTGATAAGATCTCTAATAAGCTATGTCTCTTCTTGGCCTATGTTGGAATTCCACTACATGTAGATTTCAGCAAAATGCCTTGAGGATCTAGATTCTGAAACACAGCTGTAATCGTTTATTCAATTGCAATCAGTCACTAAATTGAATCATTCTGTATGAGAGCAGTTCATTTCAAATTGAACATGCTCCTGGTTGACATTAGTGAGTGATCACTGTTATTGACGAACAGATGAATGGCAATCAAGGTAATGAACACATTTTGCCACACAATCCTCATGTAATTGTCTCCAAGAACCATTGGAAAGAGAGTCTTTTTAATTTGATCAGTGCATTATCTAATGAATGAAAATATACCTATTTTATAAGCAGTTTTCAGAATTCTACCACAGGATTTAAAAATCATATTTTTAGGTTTGCTGTTTCTTCCATTTTTCTGTGTATTGTTCTATGAGTAAAGTATAAATTATGTATATGCAATACAGCAAATACTTTAATTCAAAAATTAAAGTCATACATTAAAATGAACTTTACATAGAATTACATACAACACAAAAACAAGCCACTTGGCCCAACTGGTCTACGCTATTATTTATACTCCACACAAGCCTCCTACCACTCTAATTACCTCATGTAAGCATTAAGCATCCTCTTAAATATGTCACTGCTATCTGCTTCAACCACTCCATATGGAAATAAGTCCCACACTCTGTATAAAGAAATTCCTCCTAAATTCTTTATTTGATCTGTTAGTGGCTATCTTACATTTATGCCCCCTTGTTCTGGACTCACAAACAAGTGGAAACAGTTTCTCCACATCCATCCCATTAAACCCATACATAATTTTAAAGACCTCTATCAGGTCTCCTCGGTCTTCTCTTTTCCAGGGAAAAGAGCCCTAGCCTGCATAATCTTCCCTGATAGTTGGATCCTCTCAACTTCAAAGCATGTGATGTAGCTAAGGTTTGTAATGAGGATGTGAAGATTTGGGAGACTTTTATATTAAGGATTAAATGACCATAGATATATAAATGGTAAATGTGTTTTAGAAATAACTAGTTACAATGGATGCTGTCTGTCTTTATTAAACTTCAAAGTGGAGACCAGAGCCCAGCTATTTGCAAGTTACTGACATGTTCTTTGATCTGTAGATTAGCCAAGAAGCAGAAGCTTGGTTCAAGGTGCTGATCAAATTATTGATCCTTTGAAGGACAATTTGTGTTTTATGTTTGGATTCAAAACCACGCTAATCTGCCTGAGGGAAGTAGATGAAAGTCATTATCTCGAATCACTGTTCCAGCTAGGCTGCATTTATATTAAAATTGTAGTATTGGTTTAATGCAAAGCCACTTTTCAACCATGCTACAGTGATGGTCTAAAAGCACTTCAAGAAGAGTCAGATGTCAAAAGCAAAAAGACCACTAGATGGCCAGGAAACTACTGGTAACACGTTAGCTACTTAAGTGTTAGCAGTATCCTAATTGCCTGCCCCATTGAGAGGATCATCAAATAAGCCTGCTTGAATATCAATGTAAAGACAGATATATAATTGAAGAGCAGCCTGGTGGTCCAGTTTCCTGCTTTCCATAACCTCAACCATGACAGAGAGCTAATAGGGCTCTGTGTGAGGTCAATATTCCACATAAAGTCTGTGCTGAAAACTAATATATAGAATCACACATAGTTCAGACTCTGCCTTTTATGTTTTAAAACACTTTTTGTGTAGGGGCAAGTATAACTATAAGGTGCTATATAAATGCAAGTCGTCTTTTCTGGCAGACTTCCTAACACTCTGATTGTCTTGAGAATACTCTGTGATTGATTTTGAATTTATAAGCTTGACCTGAAATTGAAAAACTGATGATTGAAAATGGATTCCTTTGCTTTATCAGTACAGATAATGCATAATCTCCTTCAAATAAATTTTCATCCAAAGCAACTCAGTATCTATATAATGTCCAAACATAACACTGCATTTAATAGGTGTCGCAGGGCAGAAATCTAGACACACTAATCCCACTTGGACATCTGATTTGTCTTTATAAAAAGGTTCAGAGTTGTAATGTTGGTGCATTTCAAACACTCCCACAAACTCAAAATCATTGTTTTCATATTTCACCATTAAAGGGTTCAGTTGAAAATAGATTGTGTGCAAGAAAGAGAAATCTTTACATCTTATTTTACTCTGCAGCAACCTTATCAAAATAACAAGGATGTAATAAAGGCAAAGTGTTTGATTTTTTAAAATGTTATACTTGCAATAAAAGTAATATAAGATATAAAATCTGTCACAGGAATCAAGGTAACATTTGGTGAGACAATTTACAACCAAAGATGGAAAATATATAGGGGGTTATATTGGATAACCCCCAAAACCGGGGCGGGGGCCACGGTGCGTGATTAACCCGCGGCCAGTGGTTGAGATGCAGGCAGCACATAACATTTATGCTGCCCGGTGATTTACTTGATTGCTGCGAGCAGCCAGCACTACCCGCACTGTTGAGTGGCTGCTCACCAGCAAAGGGCCCAGATATCATGAGTGGCTAGCACCACTTAAAGGCAGCCTGCACCTCTTATAGGGGAGGTACAGAGTGGCTGCAGGAAGTGGTGGAAGTCAATTGAGAACTGAATCTGTGCTGCAATATAGTGCAGCATAGTGATGGTGGGACCTCTGGAATTTTTAATGAGCAACAACTGGGCTGCTCAACGTTTGCGGGACTCTTATATTTGCAAAATATAAGATATGGGTCCGCACGGAGTCTGAACGGAGATCAGACATCACACACGTAAAAAACAGATGCAGGTCCCGTCCCTATGTTTACAAACTGTTGACTTATTTTAAAACATCGAATAAAGGTTGCGCACTACTAAATCCCACATCCTCCAATCTGCTCGCCAGACCCCACAAATCTACCGATCTGAGTTTGTACCAGGCCTGTGAGACAGCATGCACCAAGGTTCTCTGATGGTGCACTAGAGGCCTTGGTGCAAGCGGTGGACAGAAGGAGGGGCATCCTATATCCGCACGGGGGGCAAGAGGCCTCCAGACATATGCTCCCGAGGCAGTAGGGGACGCGGTCAATGCCAGGTGCATAGCACCACGAACATGGATGCAGTGCAGGAAGAAGTTCAATGCTTTGACACAAGTGGTCAAGGTGAGTGAGGTCAACTGTCAAGTGGCATCTCCTACCAACTGCACCACTAGCCTCACCACTGCTCCACGCACTACACCCCCTGTCACCCACCTACCAACAAACTCTTTCAATCAGTACTCAACTCTTCCTCTCACCATCACAAATTGCCACTGTTGCAAGCTGCACACCCACAACTCGCAAGTCACACACACTGACAGCTATTCAACCATGACAGGCACATCACCTAAACACCTTGCAGGACACTCACCAACACATGTCCTGCTTTCTTGCAGGAGAAGGTGGCGCATAACAGGAGGCAACAAGTGGCCGTGGTTCCTTGGAACATGAACCTGCTGTCCTCTCTCAGGATGACAGCATTCCTGTCCCACCCCTGCCACTCCGCCAGTGCCCTTGCTGTTGCCTGTCAGCTAGCCAGCCCATTCCCTGTAGAGTATTAAAACTTTATTATACGAATATAGGAACAGAAGTAGCCCATTTAGCCCCCCGAGCCTGTTCCGCCATTCAGTGAGATCATGGCTGATCTGTGACCTAACTCCATATACCCCTCTTAGCCCCATATCCCTTAATACCTTTGGTTAACAAAAATCTATCAATTTCAGAATTAAAATTAACTATTGAGCTAACATCAACTGCCATTTGCGGAACAGCATTTCAAACTTCTACCACCTTTTGCATGTAAAAGCGTTTCCTAACTTCACTCCTGCAAGTCCTGGCTCTAATTTTTAGGCTTTGTCCCCTTGTATTCAAGTTTAGGAGACCTCCAAAATCAGGTACAAAAGCATCAGCAGCCAGAAGCAATAATCGAGCAACTAACCTATAATTCCTGCATGATCCCTTTAAATAGCGCTGGTGGTGGGGGGGTCCTTTATGCTGTTTAAGAGCTGTTCAGCTGTGCGAGGTTAAGACAATGCATTGGCTGGAGCGTGGAGTTTCAAAATAGCAGCGGTCACATTAAGTCAGCGTTGCACACTGATATACCACATATTCGCCCTACTTTACATGCATAAGAACATAAGAAGTAGGTGCATGAGTAGGCCATACGGCCCCTCGGGCCTGCTCCGCCATTTAATAAGATCATACTTCGACCTCAACTCCACTTTCCTGCCCAATCCCCATATCCCTTGATTCCCTTTGAATGCAAAAATCTAACGAACTCAGCCTTGAATATACTCAACGAATGAATGTCCATAGCCCTCTGTGGTAGAGAATTCCAAAGATTCACAACCCTCTGAGTGAAGAAATTCCTCCTCATCTCAGTCCTAAATGGCCGATCCCTTATCCTGAGACTATGCCCCCTAGTTCTAGACTCTCCAGCCAGGGGAAACAACCTCTCAGCATTTACCCTGTCAAGCCCTCTCAGAATCTTATATGTTTCAATGAGATCACCTCTCATTCTTCTAAACTCCAGAGAGTACAGGCCCATTCTATTCAATCTGTCCTCATAGGACAGCCCTCACATCCCAAGAATCAATCTAGTGAACCTTCATCGCACCGCCTCTAAGGCAAGTATATCCTTCTTAGGTAAGGAGTCCAAAAATGTACACAGTACTCCAGGTGTGGTCTCACCAAAGCCCTGTACAATTGCAGCAAGACCTCCTTACTCTTGTACTCCAACCCCCTTGCCTTCCCTATTGCTTGCTGTATCTGCATGTTGACTTTCTGTGTATTGTGTACAAGGACACCCAAATCCCTCTGAACACCAGCATTTGATAGTTTCTCACCAATTAAAAAATATTCTGTTTTTCAATTCTTCCCACCAAAGTGAATAACTTCACATTTCCCCACATTGTACACCATCTGCCACCTTCTTGCCCACTCACTTAAACTGTCTATATCCCATTGCAGACTCTTTGTGTCCTGCTCACAGCTCACTTTCCCACCTAGCTTTGTATCGTCAGCAAACATGGATACATTACGCTCAGTCCCTTCATCTAAGTCATCAATATGGGTTGTAAATAGCTCAGGCCCCAGCACTGATCCTTGCGGCACCCCATTAGTTACAACCTGCCAACCCAAAAATGACTCATTTATTCCTACTCTCTGTTTTCTGTCCGTTAACCAATCCTCTATCCATGCTAATATATTACCTCCAACCCCATGAGCCTTATCTTGTGTGACAACATTTCGTGTGGCACCTTGATCGAATGCCTTTTGAAAATCCACATATACCATATCCACAGGTTCCCTTTTATCTCCCCTGCTAGTTACATCCTCAAAAAACTCTAATAAATTTGTCAAACACGATTTCCCTTTCATAAAACCATATTGACTCTGCCTAATCATATTAAGATTTTCTAAGCGCCCTGTTACCACGTCCTTAATAATGGATTCCAGCATTTTCCCGATGACTGATGTCAGGCTAACTGGCCTGTAGTTCCCTGTTTTCTCTCTCCCTCCATTCTTGAATAGTGGGGTTACATTTGCTCCTGGGATCCTCTGGGACCGTTCTAGAATCTAGGGAATTTTGGAAGATCACAACCAATGTGGCCGGCGTTCGTTATCTGTGCGTGCGCGAACGCCTTTCCCAATATGGCTTCCGGCGCATGTCACACTAGAAGTGCGCGCACACATTTCGGACGCCATTTTAGGTCGTTAGGAGTCCATGTAGCACTTACACAATGGGCGCTACACGGCCCAATTTAGCTTAAAAAGAAAACCACAAATGCAGGAAATCTGAAAGAAAAACAAAGTGCTGGAACCAAAGAACAAGTTATTCAGCATCTGAAAAAGAAATATGGGTTAACATTGTGGTTGTAATCCTTCAGCAGTTCTGTAATTACTTCTTTCAAATACTGACTGGCCTGCTGTGCATATATAGCAATTTTATGATAAAAGTGCACAGATTGCTGGAGTGGTATTGGGTCTGCAACAACTGAAAGCTCTTTCTGACATGAAAACATTGTATTAAAATCGAGAACCATTGTACAGCCACCTAAACATAACTCATTCTTTCCCAGGACCTCAGAACTGTGCAATGCTTTATCTCCCCTGAGGCATTCCTTCCTTCTATAATCTATAGGCTTTTATAAACCCAAACTGACATTACCAGTCAATACTTCCTGATTTACCTCATCTTCTCTTTTACTCTTCACAAACTTGGTGATGTCGTGCTCTTCATCTTGGTTTCCGAGTAAGAACAAAAGAAATAGTTAACGTCCACTACAGCTGCTGAGGAATGCAGGAGATCACAATCTCACCCTGTCACGTTTCAAGATTTCAGACTATGCTCCCATGAGGGAGAACCTCGATGTAATAAATGTTAAAAATGCTACCATTTCAAAGAGTTACATTCACAGGACTAGGAGATGTAGATTAGGCTTCATATCCAAATCTGAACAAGGGTGCTGAGACAATGAAAGTTAGTTAACTTTTCTAGTAATCGTTCACACTCATTGCTGCTGCAACAATGGCATTCATTTATACATGGCAGGGATTATTCCCAAGTTTGACTGGTAGATGCCACTGTTGGGTGGGAGGGGGGTAGTCAGTTTGACTAAAAGCTGAGACTGGATTCAGGCTGACTGAAGAAAAACTGCTGTGAGGAGACAATCTGTCCTGCACTAAAGGACAAAATGCTGAGGAGTTATTCTGTTTGCAGGACAGTCCCCTGATGTGGGGAAGTGAGTGTTCATTATTTTGTATTATTACACAAAGACCAAGTGGGATTGATTGAAATGAATAATGATTGAAATGAAATAAATGAATCTGATCCTAACTGTTGCTCTGTATGTTCACATGCTGTGAAATAAAGCAGCTTAATGATTTGTATTAAGTTTTGTCTCATCAAGTGTTTGCTCACACCACCATCAGAGTACATATGCAAAAGGAACAAATATATGGGTCAAATCGCAAAAGGGTACTAATGTTATGTCTCTGAGTTACACTAGTGTAGAATTGGATGTAGGGCAGGGTGAATCAACCCTCATAAATGTAAGACACTCAGACCACTTAAGCAACTGACTGATGCCAGTGAACTTAAGAAGATATCTATGGCGGACCCAAACTGGTAATGCACACTATGAAAGGACCAACTCACTTCTTTCTTTAGACCATGTTTCTTCGCCCTCAGCTATCTCTACTGTAGATTTTCAACTTGCCATCCATTAAATAGAAATCACAATGGGGCCGTTTCTATACCAAGCGGCCGATCCACAACAGTAATTTTACACCAGGGTATCAAGTTGACCCTAATATATCCAATGCATGAGTTGGCACAGAAATCAGGGTCTGAGGCGGGCCTGTGTCGTAACAATTACAAGTGGGCCACGGTGAAAAACATATCAACGATGCACATCACCTCCCATTACTTACCAGTAGGTCTCAATATTCATGGCATTTCACACTTAACTTTTACTCCCAGACTTAATGTGAATGAAGACTGAATGCCCAAGAAAGATAAGAATTGGGAACTCTCTAAATATAATGAGGTATGTATCGCTGCTTACTAATCTCATTTCGAATAGGAGAGCATTGTTGAATTCTATGTTCATTTGTCTGCTGTAAGTGTATACTGACTGACTTTCACAAAAAGTCATTTACTACACAGCATTTACATGTTTTCCGAATCTTGCCACAGGTTTTTATCTTGCTTTCATTTGTTTAGATACTTTGAATCATATTTACCTTCTTATGGTGAAGGTTACAATTGTTTACTTTGTGAATATGGACAGAGTCTGGGAGCAGGGTCTGTATTTGCTCACTCATTCTACGCAAGGTTTCTGTTTTATTTCATTTTTATTGGCGGAAGATGTTGAATTAACATTTGTGCTTGATGTAAGTAAACACAATGTGGAACATTCTTACTTTGACACAACTATATTTGTTATTGGTTTATTAGTACATTGTACTTTTCTTTCCCACCATTCTGCTGGATACAACTAGAAAAGAACAGGTGACTGCAGTTGGATTAGAAACAGAATCTCTCTCCACAGCCCATCACTGATCACTGACTCATGTCGCCCCACCTGACTGCACTAAACCCTCAAATTTTTTTGACATATACACACTTGAAACAGTTAATCTACATAACATTCTACGTTAATCAATATTTTAGTATTGTCACAAGCATTTCAATTTTCCACCTTCTGAACTCTAATGTTTAAGCATCAACGGTTCCATTGTGCTGATGTAAAATATTTTCCACAGGTTTCTCTCCTTTTATTCTTCTTACATTCAATGCAAACGATCATCATAATTCACACCAACCAGAAGCTGGTGTTTACATAGGGCCAAACCAGAAACAAAAGCATAGCACATTGTCCAAGAGGTCCTGAAGATGTGCTATTGTGGTGCAGATGCAGTCCCAAGACTGTCTTCCTATCAATCCTTATTTTGTTTGTTGGTTAGCCTAGTCAGTTCTTAGACCATCCAGCTGACCCTACTTCAATTACATCCTGTACTGGCTGAAAATGGCAGGAGAAGTGTACCACCCAAACCATACTGCCATCCTGACTAACCCACAAGGAGGGGATAAAAGAGTCAGTTTCCTCAGTTTCTTCCCTTCTTGGTTCCCAAATGTTACACTCTTGAGAAAACAGGGACTTACTACCAAACCTTTGCTAATGCCATTCTGTAACCTATCTGTCCACTAGGTGGACTTTTGATGATTTTCCCTCGGTGTGTGGGGGGGGTGGGGGGGGCGGGAAGGGGGGTGAATGATTTACAGTCATCATCACCCCTCATCTCTCAGATAGAGACCAACCTTTGCAGGTGACCTGCTGCTTCCTCCCTTTCCTTTCCTCCTCTGTCCCAGACTTCTCTCAGTCTCCCAACCACTTCAGCCTTGATCCTTCATCACTTTGTAGTTTCTCCCCCATCTCCCTTCTTACCCTTTCCAAACTCATCTCTTCCAGGAGCCCCACCACCTGCTCCCTTGATCCCTTCCCTGTACAACTCCTGATCACTAAACTGCCACTATGGCCCCAAGCTAACTGGTATTGCTAACAGCTCCCCTTTCCTCAGGCATCAATCCTCTTCCTTCAAAACTGCTATCATCGCCCTATTACTCAAAAAACGCAACCTTGACCCAAACATCCTCTCTAATTATTGTCCCATCTTTTTCAATATTATCCTTGAACCAGTCATACATTACTAGCTTTTCAAGGAATAAATTAAATGAACTACAGGTTCAAATTCAAATTGGAGGGTATGACATGATAGCTATTACTGAGACTTGGCTGCAGGATGGTCAGGATTGGGAACTAAATATACCAGGTTATAAGGTCTGCAGGAGAGATAGGGAAAATGGAAGAGGGGGAGGAGTAGCCTTAATGATTAGAGATGAAATCACTTCAATGATAAAGGGGGATATAACAAGAGGTAAGCAGCCAACAGAGACCTTATGGGTTGAATAGAGAAATAGGAAAGGATCTAAGACTATAGTGGGAGTTGTATATAGGAGCCCTGGCAGCAGCTCTGAAGTGCTAGATTGTTTAAATGCAGAGATTAGACAAGCGAGTAACAAAGGCATAGTGGTCTTAATGGGGGACTTTAACCTTCACATAGATTGGGAAAAGCAGACTAGCAACTGTCAGAAAGGTGGTGAATTTCTTGAGTGTGTCCGGGATAGTTTTCTACAGCAGTATGTCCTAGAGGCAATAAGGGGGCAAGCCATACTAGATTTAGTAATGAGTAATGAACCAGATTTAGTTAACGGCTTAACTGCGTGAACATCTATCCAATAGTGATCATAACATGATCGCGTTCAATGTAGTGTTTGAAAGGGAAAAAAGTGAATCAGCTGCTAAGATTCTAGACTTGGGCAAGGCTGACTTCAATGGGATGAGACAGAGACTGTCCACAGTAAACTGGGCAAATCTGTTAATGGGTAAAACGACTGATGATCAGTGGGAAATGTTTAAAGAAACATTTAACATGATACAGAATCGATTTATACCCCTGAGGGGCAAGAACTCTACTTGCCAAAAAAAACAGCCATGGACAACTAAAGAGGTAAGGGACAGTATAAGACACAAGGAAAGGGCATACAAAAAGGCAAAAAATGGCACAGATCCTGGCGAATGGGAAAGATACAAAGATCAACAAAGGGTCACAAAACAGACAGTAAGAGCTACGAAAAGAGAGTATGAAAAGAAACTCGCAAGGGATATCAAAACCAATACGAAGAACTTTTATAGTTATATTAGGAAAAAGAGGGTGGTCAGGAGCAGTGTTGGCCCCTTAAAAACTGAAAGTGGGGATATTGTCATTGACAATGGGGAAATGGCGGACATGTTCAACAATTACTTTGCGTAAGTATTTATAGTCGAAAAAGAGGATAGCATGCCGGAAATCCCAAGAAAACTTATATTGAATCGGGGACAGGGACTCGATAAAATTAACATAAGTGAAGCAACAGTAATGAAGAAAATAATAGCACTAAAGAGTGACAAATTTTCAGGACCAGATGGTTTCCATCCCAGGGTTTTAGAGGAAGCAGGTGAGCACATTGCAGATGCCCTAACTATAATCTTTCAAAGTTCTCTAGATTCAGGAACTGTCCCTCTAGATTGGAAAATTGCACATGTCACTCCGCTTTTTAAGAAAGGAGAGAGGGAAACCGGGGAATTAAAGACCAGTTAGCCTAACATCTGTTGTGGGGAAAATGCTGGAGTCTATAATTAAGGATAGGGTGACTGAACACCTGGAGAATTTTCAGTTAATCAGAGAGAGCCAGCATGGATTTGTGAAAGGTAGGTCGTGCCTGACAAACCTGATTGAATTTTTTGAAGAGGTGACTAAAGTAGTGGACAGGGGAATGTCAATGGATGTTATTTATATGGACTTCCAGAAGGCATTTGGTAAGGTCTCGCATAAGAGACCTTTAGCTAAGATAGAAGCCCATGGAATCGAGGAAAAAGTACGGACTTGGTTAGGAAGTTGGCTGAGCGAAAGGCGACAGAGATTAGGGATAATGGGTAGGTACTCACATTGGCAGGATGTGACTAGTGGAGTCCCACAGGGATCTGTCTTGGGGCCTCAATTATTCACAATATTTATTAATGACTTAGATGAAGGCATAGAAAGTCTCATATCTAAGTTTGCCGATGACACAAAGATTGGTGGCATTGTAAGCACTGTAGATGAAAACATAAAATTACAAAGCGATATTGATAGATTAGGTGAATGGGCAAAACTGTGGCAAATGGAATTCAATGTAGACAAATGTGAGGTCATCCACTTTGGATCAAAAAAGGATAGAACAGGGTACTTTCTAAATGGTAAAAAGTTAAAAACAGTGGATGTCCAAAGGGACTTAAGGGTTCAGGTCCATAGATCATTGAAGTGTCATGAACAGGTGCAGAAAATAATCAAGAAGGCAAATGGAATGCTGGCCTTTATATCTAGAGAACTAGAGTACAAGGGGGCAGAAGTTATGCTGCAGCTATACAAAACCCTGGTTAGACTGCACCTGGAGTACTGCGAGCAGTTCTGGGCACCACACCTTCGGAAGGACATAATGGCCTTGGAGGGAGTGCAGCGTAGGTTTACTGGAATGATACCCGGACTTCAAGGGTTAAGTTACGAGGAGAGATTACACAAATTGGGGTTGTATTCTCTAGAGTTTAGAAGGTTAAGGGGTGATCTGATCAAAGTTTATAAGATATTAAGGGGAATGGATAGGGTGGATAGAGAGAAACTATTTCCGCTGGTTGGGGATTTTAGGAGTAGGGGGCACAGTCTAAAAATTAGAGCCAGACCTTTCAGGAGCGAGATTAGAAAACATTTCTACACACAAAGGGTGGTAGAAGTTTGGAACTCTCTTCTGCAAACGGCAATTGATACTAGCTCAATTGCTAAATTTAAATCTGAGATAGATAGCTTTTTGGCAACCAAAGGTATTAAGAGATATGGGCCAAAGGCAGGTATATGGAGTTAGATCAGCCATGATCTTATCAAATGGCGGAGCATGCACGAGGGGCTGAATGGCCTACTCCTGTTCCTATGTTCCCATGTTCCTTTCATTATCAGTTCATTCCTATAACTGGCCTCCACTTATTGCCTCCCTGTAGAATCATAGAATCATAGAAGTTTACAACATGGAAACAGGCCCTTTGGCCCAACATGTCCATGTCGCCCCGTGATAATGATTGTGAACTTGCATGTGGGTAATTGTAATGATGCAGCACATACTACCACTTTATAGCACACCACAATGGAGCTCCAATACACTGCACTAACATACCATCAACAGCACATGAAGATCCATCTCTGATGCCAAAACTTCTAGTTTTTACCCCTCTCCATTATGCCAAATGGTGCATTTCTTACAATATTGAATATACTGAATGGTTCCCTTACCTTTATTGTAATGATTAAACCAGTTTACTGCAGATTAAACCTGATTTAGAACATTTTATTTCATACCAAATATAGCAAATTCAAAATATTTGAACAGTAGTCATAATGTTGTTATATATGATTTGTACAATTTTATTTATTATACTAGTAGCAACATAAAAGTGTTTATTTACTGTTAAATATGTAGCTGGTCATCTTCATATAGAATTATATAAATTATTAAAAAGTATATATGTAACCATATATTTGTGAACTACCTACAGCAACGGGCAAAACAATATTGGCATTGACTCAGTTCTACCAGTATTCAATCATAGCACTGTAATAGCAGAAGACATCCAAATTATTTACAGTTCTGGTGTATGTGGGTGCATAATGGTCACTATGGAGGCAGAAATGTAATGCAACTTCCTGATAAATAATTACTTCAGCAAACTCAAAAATGTTACCATAGAACCACCACTGGATCTTTGGTGACTTTGCAGATAAAGATAATTCGTCTTGCCACTGTTACAGGGTTCCTGCTTGAGGTTTGACCTACTCAGGAACAAAGAGGCAGTAAGTGAGGACAGCACACATTACATGTGCAGGAAGAAAATGTGCTTTCTGCTACAACTCCAAGGAAGCCAAAGCATATACATTCACAGTTACATAAATATGATTTAGGTTAGTCTTCAATGTTTTTCTTGGAACAACTGCAAAAACATCAGTTACTGAGTAAATACTCATGTATTATAAGGAAACAAAATAAAACTAATCCAATTCCTCTGTGGCCTGTATTGAAATGTGCACCAAAATAGTTACATTTGGATTGAATCATTTCATCCTAGTATTTTACCATTAAACCACATGAAATGCCTTTTGAGATCTAGGTGCTCCTGTTTCAAAATACATCTAGACTCTGTCGTTTCTAAACATTTTAAAACATTTCCCTTTCTTTACCAACTAGTTAATTTTCTGAGCTACAGAAATGTATATCCAAACAAATGAATCTATTTAATCAAGCTTGTACATTATGATAATTAATTTCTTCTAATACACTGTGCCACTGGAAAATTAGTCTTCAAGGCTTTGAAAACCAAACATGTATTAATCAATGCCTTACATTATTTAGTATTGTAACATTAGATTAATTTAATACAAGCATCCCTCACTGCTACTTAAACATGTCTTTGTTCCTCAACTTAGCAACTTAAGTACAAGGCAAAAAGAGGCACTTTCTCTTTGTAGCTTTATCAATATACAATAATGAGGCCAAAAAGCAAAATACTGCAGTTGCTGGAAATCTGAAAATAAAAACAGAAAAAGCTGGGAACACTCAGCAGGTCAGGCAGCAACTGTGAGAAAACAGCTGTCAACCTTTCAAACCATTGGCACTTCCTCAAGTTTTGATATTGACAGCTGTTTTTCCACGAATGCTGCCTGATCTGCTGAATCCATCTGGCATTTAGGCAATTTAGGACTGTCAACATGAAGTATATACTTTTGCTCTGCAGCAATAGATGCAACTATTCGTTCTGTTGATAGAGCGCACACTTCAATTCAAAACAACTCCATGTTAGCATCTGTCATTTGGATAGATCAAATATCCAATATCACAAAAAGAAACCCTTTCACATGATATAGTTAATAACTGACAGCACTGCCACAGCAGTGGCACTCTATACATCCAACTTATTTTTAAAATCTTACACTAAGTTTTTGTACAGTATGACAGGAGAAGTAAATAACCAAAAGAATTGATCCCATAATCATAACCTCAGTCCACAGATAATATGCTCATTTATACAGATTTTCTTCTCTTCCCAAACACATTGTTAATGAACTTGGCCATTGACTTGGGCCCACTGTACCTCCTCTTGTCTGTCTTGTTTTTCAGGCAGTCCCTGACAGCATGAATCAGTTTCAGAAATGCACTGAATATTTCTTGGTAATGCTCTGCCGCTGACACTTCCTGGAACTGGCACTTGTTCTCAACGGCGAGCAGGCGACCTTCTTCTTCATGGACCTCTCTGGCATGACACAGATCTTGTTTATTGCCAATGAGGCTAATAGGGACTTCCACATCACTGAAAGATAATATATTGGAAATTTACTATTTGTTGTTTGTAATTTCCCACAGTCTAGCTTACTGGGATGATTGATATCACAAGCGGCTTCCTGCACTCATTTTTGACTGCTATGTCTAGATGTTATGTCTGTGCTCCACTAGTGCTCATTGCTGACTGCAAACAGAAATTTGCTATAGGAGTATACTGCCCCTCCAGTAAGCAAAGTGTAAAAGGACAGACGATTGGGAGGGCTGTATGCCTTTGCAATAAGTTTTTATTTGCAGTCTGCAATCAGCTAAGGGGTGAAGCCAGGCAAGACCAGACTCTGTGCCCATCATTGCCACATCATCCTGTATTATTTTTGGGTGACCACAGTTGTATCTAATGGCTGCATGCATCCAGGTACCTGGAATGGCCATTCTAAGATTGAAAGAATTAAATGTGAACAAAGAGCTCACATTCAATTATTTAATGAAATGCCACAAAAATGGAGCTCAGCAATATGACTTTTGTAATTTGTTTCCAGGAGTTTTCCTCTAAACGTGTCCAACTCTACTTAAAATAATATCGATGATGTGGAGATGCCGGTGATGGACTGGGGTTGACAATTGTAAACAATTTTACAACACCAAGTTATAGTCCAGCAATTTTATTTTAAATTCACAAGCTTTCGGAGGCTTCCCCCTTCCTCAGGTGAACGATCGTTCACCTGAGGAAGGGGGAAGCCTCCGAAAGCTTGTGAATTTAAAATAAAATTGCTGGACTATAACTTGGTGTTGTAAAATTGTTTAAAATAATATCGTTATTGGTCACGAGGGGGTAAACATCGTTTTACCTAGTTTTTCCCTACCTCTCCAGAAGGTAAGGTATCTCGCTGAGAAATGGTTTCATGGGCACTGGTGGCCTTCTAGCACCTCCCCCAAAAGGCCATTCTTCATGTATGAGCCTCGAGCTGACTGTGGAGGACAACACTGCCAAGCCCAATCACATCCTCACCCAACATCCACATATGTACTTCCTGGTAGGGGTTATTAAGCACCAGCTGATATTTTTCCCTCCCTAACTCAGAGGCGCTGAGGCCAAATCTAATGCACTAACTGCCAGCAAAAGCGGAGATCAACTAACTCAGCACAAACTGGAGATCAAACTTGGGATCTTCCTTGTACAGCTCAGTACATCAGTGCCTCCACCCACTAAGCCACTGGGGGCTAAACTGTGTTCAACAGACAGCCCCTATGATAGCAGCTGTTAATGTGATTTAAATTCTTCATCAATAAAGAATGAAAACTAGGTCCGCGTACAGTGTGCTTTACATTCTCTCAGGGTTACTGCTGTACAATTTCCTCATAACATAAGTTACCTTTTGCACTGTTCCATTCGTGCTTCTTTAATCTGATGAATAATATTTTTGGCAGTCAGGAAAGAAGCTCGGTCACTGATGTTATAAACCACAATGAAGCTGTTGGCCCACTCCAGCGGTTCAACCGTGGGATACTGGCTTTCATTAGTCTGCTAAAAGTGGTCAAAGAGCAATTATGTGTTATACTATTACAAAATAAATAGCAACTATTAAAAATCCTATTGCAATATTTCCAACTGACAAACCAAGAGCAGTATCTTATGCATGCATCAGGTAAGGATCTGCAGTGCTAGGTGAATGATAAGAATTCCAATGAACCAAAGCATTTGAAAAAAGTATCAACAGCAGAGTATCTTAAGAAAGGAAATGTTTTGACTTGTAAGAAGGTACAGTGGGCCAAGTCATGCGTTGTGCACCACTAAAATATTTCAATGGTTTGATCTCACATTAAGGGGCAAGGTGAGGTCACTTTGGCATGGCCAGTGCCTCAGGTGCAGTGGGCCTGGCACAGTGCTGCCAGGATTGTATTATCAGCCCCACTGTGCCCTCTTACAAATCAAAACATGACCTTTCTTAAGATGCTAGCACGGAGAAGGGGGCCAGAATGTTAGTTGCCAGTAGCCAGTGAAGGGCTGCTGGCTGCCCGTACAGTTGATGCCTTGCTGGGGGCTTCCCTTTGCTCAATTTGATCTTTAGAGGTCAAAAACATCAGTGGCAGCAGACAAGGGTGGCCCTATGTTAGGGAGTGGGTCACCCAGCAGAAACAATCCCCCCCCCCCGCCATCTCCTTATGCCACCTGAGGCACTCATTCCAAAAGGGGGATACTGCCGAGATCCCTAAATTTAAATAAATGGGAAGGTCCATTAATTTAAATAAATTGAACTTTAAATGAGCCTTGCGTACATTTCTTCTCACAGGCTTCTAGTGCCCTAAATGCTGGCCAGCCACACTGGTTAAAAGTGGTGTTATGATTGAAAGCACCACTGACCCCAATGCGAATTGTGATTTGATTATCCATTGGAATTGGCCTAGTGCAATTCCCATATAACAAGGGAGTTCTATACTGGCAGGAATAGAAATTGCCTTTAAAGAGCCTAGAATGGCTGAGGATTTCAGCAGCAGGCTGGGGGAGCAGCACATAGGTGGTGAACATTTTGCAAGACTGAGGTAACTGTCAGGTGTGTATGTAACCGATGACTCATGAGAGATTTTGTGGTACTTTTAAAGCATGTCTTCAAGTGGAGGACCGGGCAGATGCAGTCAAAGAAGGGAGCGAAGCACTGGAAGGAGGCAGAAAAGAGCACACAATTTCAATGAGCCTTCAGACATTCCTGAATGAGATGTAGCAAAGGAAAGACTGCTGGATGCCTTCGGGAAGAAACCTCAAAATAATGTCTCTCGTGCCATGTGGAGGGAAGTGGCAGTGGTGCTGAGTGGCACCTCTCTCACCCCAGAACTGCAGACCAGTGCCAGAAAAGTTCAATGACCTGATGAGGGCAGGCAAGGGAACACACCAGCCACTCTCCCTTTTCTCTCTTGGACATCATGGGCACCAACACATGGTTCACCCTCTAAAATTAATAGCTGCACAAGTAACCTTTCACCCTGCACTGTGATGAAGGAGTTCACTAACTCTGAATCTTACAACATATGTCACTATCTCCAACAGTAATTACTTTCCTGCAGAACCTTAAAATCCCTTCCTCCATTTTAACACAGTGAAACCAGCAGATCCATTTCATCAGCTGTCTGATGCCACCAGGGAGACATCCCTCAAATGCCCAGTTTGCACCACATTCTCACAATCTGGTTAGAGAAACTTGTGCACATATTTTATGATCTGTGTGTCCCGTTGGTTCTTCAAGGAGACAATAATATCTCAAATGCTGCCTCACTCTCTTTTCCTCCATTTTGTACTAATGCTCCTCCATTAGAATTGCAAACAAGGGAATGTCCATTGGGAATCCAATATCTGCTACTTAGAACCTCTCACTGTGGGTGGGAGCAAAAATATCCCAGTGGTCTCACGAGGCCTTAGGCTGGTCCCAGGTAAGTCCAGCTCCATCCAAGTGCAAGGTAAAATAAAACTTTAAAAGCTCTTCTGTAACTCCGGCAATCTCTTGAAAGTTTCTTCAGGTGGCAGGTCTAAAGTCATCTCCATCAGTCTCAGCTGAGGTAAACCTCATTCATATCGTTCCAACCTCAACTTCTGGGACTTTAGCACAACAGCACTGGGTGCCCTCATTTGCAAATACTTAAAGTAGTTGCCTGCAGAATCAACAGGCACATTGCAGGGAGCTCTGGATCTGTTTGCGAATTACATTGCTGCCATTACAGGGTGGAAACCCAATGGAAATTCACTGCTAAAATGCCAGTGTGATGCAATAGTACCCCAGAAACACCATAAAATAATGTGTAATTTCAGGACCACTGTCTTCATTATAAGTGATGCAGATAAGAGGAGCACCACTGCCAACAGCTCAGACAGCTTTGCACATAAACACAATGACATCTTATCAGTGAAAGTAGCAATCATCCAAATATATAGAGAAACATATATTTGCAAACTTTCTGGCAGTTTAAAAAGGTGTGAATTTTGTCTTAAAAGTGAAGGATGTTAGTGCTGGGCAACGAAAGACTTCACACTTCAGGCATCAAGTACTCGCAGATCAGGTATCACAGGGCTAATTGTAGAATAAAGCTCCCTCTACTTGGCCACTGCCTCAGAAGATCACCCCATACTGAGCCAGTCTGACATTTTTCTATTTCCTGCACCAATCATTCTGGGGCTTCACTGAGTGAGATTGCCAATTCAGCGTCATTTAGTGCCGAATTTGGAAGAGCTCTGTGCCACAGGTATATTGAAAAGGATCCTGTACTCACATCACGTCCACACATTCACTTTCCCAAAAGTCACTGGATAGTGATCAGGAGTAGGAACCCAGCTTATTCCTCCTCCCTAGCCCAGAGATCCCAAAGCCATTGTAGCAACCCAACTGTTACCTTGCTGAGATCAGCTCAGAAATTCTTTCTTTTAATAAAATTATAAAAATACAATGGGCTATAAATTCGACAGCGTTTTTTAGGTGCTACGCGGTCTCCTAAGGGCCCAAAATGGCGTCCAGAATGCGTGCGCAACGTGCGATGGATGCCATCTTGGTAAAGGCTTTTGCATACGCACAGATAACGAATGCCGGTACCATGTAAAGTAAAGAGAATATGCATTAGATCAATGTACAACACTAATTTAAAGGGATAGATACCATTTTGGCACTCAACGCTCCAGCCAACGCACTGCCTTAACCACGAACAGCTGAACATGTCGTAGACGGCCTGGAGGACCCCCCCACCAGGCTATTTAAAGGGACCATGCAAGATTTACAGGTTAGTTGCTGGATTATTGCTTCTGGATGCTGATGAATTTGTATGTGTTTTTGGAGGTCTCCAATGCTTGAAAACTAGGACTAGGTAACATAAACTAAAATTTGGAGCCAGGAATTGCAGGAGTGAAGTTAGGAAATGCTTCTACATGCAAAGGATGGGAGAAGTTTGGAACACTCTTCTGAATCGGCAGTTGACGCTAGCTCAATTGTGAATTTTGAATGTGATTGATATATTTTTGTTAACCAAAGGTATTAAGAGATATGGGGCTAAGGCGGGTATATGGAGTTAGGTCACAGACCAACCATGATCTCATTGAATGGCGGAACAGGCTCGAGGGGCTAAATGTCACTGCCACTTGCTGCCTCCTGTTATGCGCCACCTTCTCCTGCAAGAAAACAGGATGTGTGCCGGTGAGTGTCCTGCAGGATGTTTGGGTGATGTGCCTGTCATGGTTGAATAGCTATCAGTGTGTGACCTGTAAATTGTGGGTGTGCGGCTTGCAACAGTGATAATGTGTGAGGGTGAGTGGAAGCATCTGATTGGAAGAGTTGTTTACTGATGGAAAGAGTTTGTTGGTATGTGGGTGATGGGGGTGTAGTGCGTGGAGCAGTGGGTGAGGCTAGTGGTGCAGTTGGTAAGAGATAGCACTTGACAGTTGACCTCACTCACCTTGACCACTCATGTCAAAGCATTGAACTTCTTCTTGCACTGCACCCATGTTCATGGTGCTATGCGCCTGATATTAATTTCATCCCCTAATGCCTATTGAACATACGTCTGGAGGGCCTTTTGCCCCATGCGGATATAGGATGCCTCTCCTTCTGTCCATCTCTTGCACCAAGGCCTCTAGTTCATCATCAGAGAACCTTGGTGCATGCTGTCTCGCAGGCCCGGTACAAACTCAGATCAGCAGATTGGTGAGGTCTGGTGCGCAGATTGGAGGATGTGGGATTTAGTAGTGCACAACCTTTATTCAATGTTTCAACATAACTCCACAGTTTGTAAACATAGGGACGGCACCTGCATCTGTTTTTGACGTGTGCGATGTCTGATCTCCGTTCAGACTCCGTGCGGACCCGTATCCTATTTTTTGCGAATAAGAGGTGCAGGCTGCCTTTAAGAGGCGCAGGCTGCCTTCAAGGGGAGCGAGCCACTCAGGCGATACCTAGACCCCCCTGCTGGTGAGAAGTCACTGAACAACGCAGCTAGGCCTGGCTGCTCACGCTGGAGTCAGACAAGTGAGCAGGCAGCACAAATCTCGTGTGCTGCCTGTATCGGAACGACCGGGCGTAGGTTAATCGCGCACCTCGACTCCCGTGCTCGGATTTGGGGGTTATCGAATTTAACCCCCAATATTCAATGATATCTGCTCAGCTATTTTATTTAAATAATTTTATCAAGATTTGAATACTAATAGTGCTAGAATAGTACAAGTTCTCATAAACAAATGGCAACAACTAGAGGTTCTTCCACATCTAGGGTTTGAATTCAAATTTGATTATATATCAGTGATGAAGGACTCCCATTAAGAATTTGAAACAGAAAGAGTTTGAATAATTCCAATTTGCGAACTCATAGAAACAAGGGGCTCAATTTTAAAAGGGAGCCGGGAAGGGGGGGCGGGGGTGGTCAAATTGAGGTCAAGAAACCCATTATTACTGGTTTCCCGGACGTCCTTACGATTTTGACGTAAGGATGTCTTTAATTTTTTTTATCGGTTTCCCGTCCGACTGACAGGCTGATTGACAGGCTGGTTTCAGTCGGACAGGAGAGCAGTCAGGGAGAGGACGTCTTTTTTTTAAATTCGTTCATGGGATGTGGGCGTCGCTGGCGAGGCCGGCATTTATTGCCCATCCCTAATTGCCCTTGAGAAGGTGGTGGTGAGCCGCCTTCTTGAACTGCTGCAGTCCGTGTGGTGAAGGTTCTCCCACAGTGCTGTTAGGTAGGGAGTTCCAGGATTTTGACCCAGCGATGATGAAGGAATGGCGATATATTTCCAAATCGGGATGGTGTGTGACTTGGGGGGGAACGTGCAGGTGGTGTTGTTCCCATGTGTCTGCTGCCCTTCTCCTTCTAGGTGGTAGAGGTCACGGGTTTGGGAAGTGCTGTCGAAGAAGCCTTGGCGAGTTGCTGCAGTGCATCCTGTGGATGGTACACACTGCAGCCACGGTGCACCGGTGGTGAAGGGAGTGAATGTTTAGGGTGGTGGATGGGGTACCAATCAAGGGGGCGGCTTTGTCCTGGATGGTATCGAGCTTCTTGAGTGTTGTTGGAGCTGCACTCATCCAGGCAAGTAGAGTGTATTCCATCACACTCCTGACTTGTGCCTTGTAGATGGTGGAAAGGCTTTGGGGAGTCAGGAAGTGAGTCACTCGCCGCAGAATACCCAGCCTCTGACCTGATCTTGTAGCCACAGTATTTATACGGCTGGTCCAGTTAAGTTTCTGGTCAATCGTGGCCCCCAGGATGTTGATGGTGGGGCATTCGGCAATGGTAATGCTGTTGAATGCTGTTAGACTCTCTCTTGTTGGACATGGTCATTGCCTGGCACTTGTCTGGCGCGAATGTTACTTGCCACTTATAAGCCCAAGTCTGGATGTTGTCCAGGTCTTGCTGCATGTGGGCACGGACTGCTTCATTATCTGAGGGGTTGCGAATGGGTAAGTCTGCAGGTAACTCTTTGTTTGTATGGATTGGGGGAGGCATGTGGGGGGCACGGTTGGGCATGGGGGCATGGCTGTGCACGGGGGGCATGGGTGGGCATAGGTGGACACGGGGTCGCGAGTCATTGTGGATGGGATGGGGGGTCAGTCACGGGAGGGTGTCGGGATCGGGAGTCATCGCGGCGGTCCGCGATCATTGAGGGGAAGGGTCAAGGGTCAGAAGATCGGAGTCGGGGGGGGGGGGATGATCGGGTTGGGGGTGGGAGGATCGGAGTGGAGTGGAGGGTTGGGTTCAGGATATCGGGGTCGGGGGTCGGAAGGGGAGGATCGGGGTCAAGGGGGGAGGATCGGGGTTGGGGGTTGAACGTCGGAGGGGGAAGATCGGAATTGGGGGTTGGGGGGAGAATCGGGGTCGGGGGATTGGGGTGGATCGGTGTCAGAGGAGCGGGTGGAGGATCAGGGGGGTCCACGATCGGCGGGGGGTCCGCAATCAGGGAGGGGTCCACGATTGGGGGTCAGCTGTCCGCGATCGTGGGGGTTTGGTGCAGGTAGGCTGGTTGAGCCTGGGGGAAGCACTCCTGCTCCTCCGGGCCCATAAGCTTTGCCTTTCTAGGCACCTACCTGTTAGTCTCGGGCCTTCTCACTTCCTTTCACGAGGCGTAAAACATAAGGCCCGGGAATCCCGTCCCCCAGATTTGAAATCGGGAATTGGAGAAAAATGGAGGCCTGAAGCCCCCTTGAAAGGTTTTGAGGCCCGACCCTCCTCCTGGGAGTAGGTTGGTCGCCCGCCCCTCGTCCCGGTGAAAACTGGAAATAGGTGGGTTGGGAGCGGGTCTGAAATGGTGGCAATTTTCAATGCCCCCCCCACCCCCAACCCACCCGTTTTTTACTTTGAAAATTGAGCCCAAGATCTCACCATGAAGTTGCTCTGAAATCAGCACCAATTTAGAACTCTCATTCTACAAGACTCTAAAAATAGAAAGCATGAGAATTGGGATTGTCACAGAAGGGCAACAGGAAAATGGGACAATGTAGATGAGCTTTGCTTTTAATTATGTGCATACCATAACTAAGCTCCATATACTTACAGCCACCACCCATACATGCTCCCCGATAGGTGAGTGAGTTTATGCTGTCAGTGGTTGAGCCATAAAGACCAGAAAGGTCCCAATACAATCCCTGGTCCATGCCCAGTTATCTGATCTCAACCAGGGTGGTGGTTGACAGTCTACAATTTCATGAGTGCCCCTGGGCTAAGGAGGAGAAAATCAGCCAGGATTCCCACTTCTCGAGCTCAATTTTAAGAGGGTGGCGGGATGGCAGCGGTGGGTGTGGGGGTGTGGGGGTCAAAGGGCGTGCAGCAAACCTGAATAAAAAAAACTTACCTTTCCCCACGCGATCGCAAAGTAACTGATGCTCATCAATCTTATTTCCCAGTTTCGTGCCTGGCAGCCAGCCTGATTGACAGGCTGGCTTCCGACAGGAGCTGCAACACCAGAGGTGGGGGAAAGCAGGGAAGGAGGGAGAAAGGGAGAGAGAGACGTCATCTGGCGCTGGAAGAGAGTCGGGGGAGGGGGCACTAAAATCGGAGAGGAGACATCAGACATCGTCGGAAGGGGGGCGGGAGACATCGGAGGGGGGTGAGACATCGGAGAAGAGACATCGGGGGGGTGAGACATCGGACATCGGAGCAGGGGGGTGCAGGTGACATTGTTTGAAAGGTAGGTTTATTTTTTTTTAACTTTGTGAAATGTTATTTTATTTAATTTATTTACTTTATTTTTGCCTGATTCGGCTCAGTTTCACCAGGCGTGAATCGGAAGCCGTGGGAAAGCCACCCAGGTAAGTTGAAAAGCATTGTAACTACCTACTATGTAACAAATAAAGTACCTTTAGTACCTCAATGAGGTACATTTGCTTATTTAAATATCGTCCAGCCGGCTTTAATAGCCGGTGGAACTTCCAGATTCCAGAGCCCCGCACGGACACAGAAGCGTCTGTGTGAGATGTGGAAGTCAGCGGGTTGGAGCCGGGTTCCTTACTCACTCGGGATTTTACCAACTTCCACTGCACTCCCATCCCTGTCGCACCCAGGCTTTCATTTGAAAGTCGAGCCCCTGATCTCTACCCAATGACCTCTTCTTAAACCATGTGTATGGATGTTGGATAGGATAAGATTGGGCTCAGCTGTGATCTGACCTTTCCCCATTGCCAAGTCTTTAGCCTGCCAATAAATTCAAGACACACACATAAGCAATGAAAGTTGGCCAAGATGCCAGAGGGCAACCAACATTATTGTAACTTTCCCCAACAAGGAAATGAGAGCCATCACTGAATGTAAAGAGAAAAAATATTTAAACTTGCAAATATGTAATCAACCACATAAACTCAAGAAAAAAATAAATGTTAAAAATGTTAAAATAAATAAAATATCCATGATGAATGAATGTAATTATTCATTTACTCACGCACCCAGGAGCAAGGGTCAAATATCTCCAAGTTCAACTGTTGGCCATCTATTGAAAGTCTTTTCTGATACAGGAAATCTGCAACATTTAAAAGGAAAATAATATAGACGTGAATATTTTATTGTATGTTTACACTGTTTTGGAGGCAGTTTTTAAACATTGCCTACTTATAAAAATGTTTTCGGTTATTAGTGATAGAATGCAAGCATCTTCCACTTTACCAAACTTCTACGTGACTTAGAAATTCTCTGAATAACCAATAACCCAGTGCTCCTTCCAGCATGACTAGGACACATTTTGTATGTAAATAAAAAGGTACAGTGTTATACAAGAACTGAAGATTTTCCTTCAACCTGTCTTATTAGGCTACGGAAAGGGTATTATTTATGTAGCAAATGTGCATAAAATGCTTTTCCATTAAAATTTAAATATATGGTTTTCACGAGATTCAATTAATGGACTCCATCCAAACTTTATAGGATCAGTCTCTACGGGAGATGTTAAGAAGTATTTGGATCCCTGTCTCCCATCCTGAGATGCTCAAAATATTAAAGGCTTCAGAAGAGCATTGAAAATACACTGATAAAGGTCCCTCAGTGATTCAGTGAGAAATACATCACCTGGCAACCAGGAAGGACCCAGGTTCATTCCCTGGTCCATGCTGAATCACCTGATCCCAGCCAGGATAGTGATGGGACCCTTGGGCAAGACAGAAAGAAAAAAAATTAAAATCACCAAGTTTCTTAGACGTGGCTGTTATCTAGTGACCATGGTCAAAAGGTGCACTTGTCATACTTAAGTGAGGGCAGGATTGGCCTCAACAATGCTGCCCCCTTGGTCAAAAAGGCTGCCAATAGTCACTATCCAGACTTATAAATGAATAATGGTCAACTGGACGAAGTATCAGAGGGCTGCCAGTGCCCATGGATCTGGATCGCAGCGTAAGTCAGCTCCTTCAGGAAAGGAGTGGAGTGAATTAGAGGGGAAAAAAGGTAATATATTGATGAATGTCTCTAAATCTACAAAGGTTGTTGAATCATAGCCTGATCCCACTGCTTAATTGCATGAATAAGTGTTTCACTTTAAATATATTACTATATATAAAACTAGAGGCCAGTTAGCCTGACATCAGTAGTCGGGAAAATGTTAGAATCTGTTATTAGGGACATGGGAACAGGGCACTTAGAAAATCATAATATGATTATGATGTGGAAATGCCGGTGATGGACTGGGGTGGACAAATGTAAGGAGTCATACAACACCAGGCTATAGTCCAACAGCTTTATTTGAAATCACAAGCTTTCTGAGCTTTTCTCCTTCGTCACTCACCTGACGAAGGAGAAAAGCTCCAAAAGCTTGTGATTTCAAATAAAGCTGTTGGACTATAACCTGGTGTTGTACGACTCCTTACATAATATGATTAGGCAGAGTCAACACGGTTTTATGAAAGGGAAATCGTGTTTGACAAATCTATTAGAGATTTTTGAGGGCGTAACTAGTAGGGTAGATAAAGGGGAACCAGTGGATGTAGTATATTTGGATTTTCAAAAGTCATGCGATAAGGTGCCACAGAAGAGGTTGTTACACAAGAGTAGGGCTAATGGGATTGGGAGTAATATATTAGCATGGATTGAGGATTGGTTAATGGACAGAAAACAGAGTAGGAATAAATGGGTAATTTTCAGGTTGGCAGGTTGTAACTAGTGGGGAGCCGCAGGGATTAATGCTTAGGCCTCAGCTGTTTAAAATATATATCAATGACTTAGATGAGGGGGCCGAGTGAAATGTGTCCAAGTTTCCTGACGATACAAAGCTAAGTGGGAAAGTAAGCTGTGAGGAGGACACAAAAAGGCTGCAAAGGAATATAGACAGATTAAGTGAGTGAGTGAGAAGGTGGCAGGTGGAGTATAATGTGGGGAAATGTGAAATTATCCACTTTGGTAGGAAGAATAGAAAACCAGAATATTTATTAAAAGGTGAGAGACTAGTGAATGTTGGTATTCAGAGGGATTTGGGTGTCCTTGTACATGGATCACAGAAAGTTAACATGCAGGTACAGCAAGCAATTAGGAAGGCAAATGGTATGTTAGCCTTTATTGAAAGGGGGTTGGAGTATAAGAGTAAGGAAGTCTTGCTGCAATTATACAGGGCTTTGGTGAGACCACATCCGGAGTACTGTGTACAGTTTTGGTCTCCTTACCTAAGGAAGGATATACTTGCCTTGGAGGGGGTGCAACGAAGGTTCACTGGATTAATTCCTGGGAACAAAAATTGAGTAGAATGGGCCTATATTCTCTGGAGTTTAGAAGAATGAGAGGTGATCTCACTGAAACGTATAAAATTCTTAGAGGGCTTGATAGGGTAGATGCTGAGAGGCAGTTTCCCCTGGCTGGAGAGTCGAGAACTAGGGGTCATAGTCTCAGAATAAGGGGTTGGCCATTTAGGACTGAATTGAGGAAAAATGTCTTCACTCAGAGGGTTGTGAATCTTTGGAATTGTCCACCCCAGGGGGTGGTGGATGCTCGGTCGTTGAGTATATTCAAAACTGAGATTGATAGATTTTTGGACACTAAGGGATTCAAGGGTAATGGGGAAAGTGGAGTTGAGATAGAAGATCAGCCATGATTTTATTGAATGGCAGAGCAGGATCGAGAGGCCATAAAGGCCTATTCCTGCTCCAATTTCTTATGTTCTTATTATATTTAAGGGAACCTGCTAAAATGTTATTATGAGCTGCTGGAGAACCAGCAAGAAACCAGCACTGCAGAGTGGATAGCCTCAAGTTTAGATGTGCAAATTTGGGAAAGTCTGGTGTCAGGTCACAAAGGCCCATACATCTGTATGATCAGAGGAACTAATTTGTGGCTGAATGTGTTAACAGTTGCTCAAATTAATTTAATTTATATTAAATTCTGTTTCACAGCTTAAGTTTAAGGATTGACTTCCAAGCAGGAAGACAGACTTTATATTTTATTATTGTTAAACTATTATATAATCTAGTCTATTTTAATTTTTTTTATTTGTTCATGGGATGTGGGCGTCGCTGGCAAGGCCAGCATTTATTGTCCATCCCTAACTGCCCTTGAGAAGGTGGTGGTGAGCCACCTTCTTGAACCACTACATAGTAACAGACATACCCTTACCGCACAAAGTATCCTGAACTGGAATCTTCGAATGTTGAGACTTTTGGAGTATTTTTAATTCGATCATTTTTGAAAAGAAGTTGAATTAAGATTTCAGTTTTTTGTAAGAGGGACTTCAGTATAATCTTGTTTTGTATGTTACAACTCACATTTAACACGAGCTAATAAAATGGAAAGAAGAAAGAACATGAATTTATATGTAGAATCTTATCAGATCCTCAAGATGTTCCAAAGCACTTCACAACCAATTAGTTACTTTTCATAGTATCATAGTAGCACAGGAAGAGGCCATTTGGCCCATTATGCCTGTGCTGGCTCTTTGAAAGAACTATCCAATTAGTTCCAATCTCCTGCTCTTTCCCCACGGCCCTGTAAATTATTTCCCTTCAGGTATTTATCCAATTCCCTTTTGAAAGTTACTATTGAATCCGCTTCTACCACCCTTTCAGGCAGTGCATTCCAGATCATTACAACTCGCTGCGTAAAAAAATGTTCCCTCATGTTGCCTCTGGCTCTTTTGTCGGTCTGTGTCCTCTGGTTATCGACCCTTCTTCCACTGGAAACAGCTTCTCCTTTTTTACTCTATCAAAACTGTTCGGGATCTTGAATACCTCTGTCAAATCTCCCCCTAACCTTCCCAGTTCTAAGGAGAACATCCCCTTCTCCAGTCTCTCCACATAACTGAAGTACAATCAATCATTAGCATCATGTAGGCAAATGTAGCTGCCACCTTTCACATAGCAAAGTCCCACAAACAGCAAATGAGTCGAATAACTAGTTAACCAAATCTGTTTTTGATGGTATAGGTTGAGTGAGAAATGTCACCCAGAACACCAGTAAAACTCCTGCTCTTTGAATAGTGCCATCTCATTTGATAGTCGGCACCTCTGACAATGTAGTACCCCATCAGTGCTGCACCGAAATGTCAGCCTAGATTCTGCACCAAGTCCTGAATGGAGCTTGAACTCACAATTTATTCACCACTTTCTGGAAATAAACATAATCTTATCGTTGTTTTTTCTACAAAATAGAATGTTCTTGGCAGTGCAGCGGCACTAGTAAAATGTGAATTCTGAGCCATAAATTCCAACATGTTCTATTCTGAATGTCAGGGAGAGAGGCAGACTGCATGGTGAATCAGCCCAGGATGATTTTGCCCATTGGAGAAAGCCAATCACAGAATGGTACTGGCTGACAGAAATAAGGGTTGGGATAAGCTAAAGCTAGGGGAGAACAAAGTTATGATGTTACAAAAGGATAGTCTTTAAAAGACATAATTATGTATCACAATGTGACGAACGTATGTATATACAGTTTATTGTTTCTGTGCCAAGTATTCTGAAATAAATATTGAATTACTTTGAGATTTAGCACATTTTTCAATTTGCACCACATTACATAGTCCTACAAATATGAAAGCTAGATAGAGCAACATACTTTATCGATTAAATGGAAGGTGCAAGCTATGAAAAGAGGCAGGTCAAATTCTGAGTCAAACAACGCACTGTGTGGTAAGTCACTTTGATTATACAGTACTCACGTGCAATTTCTAACTGATCGTGAAAGTTCCCTCAGTTTCTGATCAAGGGACACTTGCTGCAATTGAGGACAGTCCTATGTGACTCCCTGCTGCCCAGATATGTCTGAGATGACTCAGCAGAGTCAAGGAAACAGTGCCAGGTCGTAACTTTATTATTGTCACTGATAACAGTGTGGTTAGATGATAAAAAAAAACAAATGCAAAGCTGAGGAAATTTATATCTAGCCACCATTTCACATTGACCTGCCTCAGATCTGAAAGCTATAAAGGAAAATTTAAAATTAAATTAAAAAGCTATTTCAAAATAATTGTGATGTGGTCATATAACAGAACACACAGTAAAGTGAGATCATTACTCCAATATACTCCAAGAAAGCAGATCCAGAGGGCATAAATGAAAATGAGCGAAGAGTCAATTTAGAACAGGTATCAGGAAGAACTTCTTTACTCCAAGAATGGCACGTAGAATAGAAAGGTTACAGCATGGAAGGAGGCCATTCGGCCCATCAAGTCCGTGCCGTCGTGTTTGGAATAACCTGCCAAGTAAGGTAACCTTTCAAAATGGAATCAGATACCGTGAAGGGATGGTTAATATAACAGATAGATTGTCTTTGCTGGGTCACATGGCATTTTCTCATCCATGGTTTTTCTTGTTTTCATGTAACTGAGAACAGAAGTTTGACTGAAATTCTGAGCCTCCACCAGGCTTTGTTCTTGAATCAGGCTGCACTTCAATTACAATCCAATGCATTCAGGCATAGTCATTAACTCTTGACTATGAACTAATTATTGCATCAAATGATTCTGAAATACACCATGAAATGAGGAACAATTACATGTTTTTTAATCCAGCATCACACAATGTTAAAGGATATACAGAGTAAATTATGCAGTATTAAATTGATGACGTCAGCACTAGGTTCCTCTACAATACTGCAATGTAGAAAATCATTTACCATCAATGTTTTAATGAAATGTGGAGTGCCGTGACTTTCACTTCTTTTATCTGTTAGGTGAACTATTATGAGGAGATCTAATGGAAGGGTTAAAAGTTTTGCAGTGATCTGCTTTGTCAATACAGTAATGTCTCAACTTTGCATAAGCTGAAAGCTTTTGAAACAGATTCCTTTCCTGGGCTTTGAAAAAAAAACATTTTGAAGTTTATAAATCACTTTGTTTCATTTACATCATCCATATAGGATAATATCACAAATGCTGGTTTCTTTTAATGGACACACGATAATTGAGTCGAATGACTTCCAGATCATGTTAAAATTCCCATTTTAAAGCTGCAGCACCAATTAACGTGAAGCTTCTCAGTCAGTTAAAAGAAAAGAGCATCAAAGAACAAACACACATGCAAACACTAAACCCGAAGTATTGGGAGTTTTTTAATTCAAGTCTCCAAACTTCTTACTGGAAAAGGATGCTGCAGGTTCCCTGGAGCGGAGAGGACAGGGAGGTGTCTGTGGACTTTCACAGTGTACAGTTCGCACTTTCAGTGGATGATCAAGGGCAAGTTAATCATAAACAGACAATTGTAGTAAACCGCGTAATAAATCACAGTTAGAATATTTTGAAGTTCTTCAGTAAATGTGAACTTGAGAAATGTACATTAGATTTAAAATAAACATGTTATTGACATCGATACTACATTTACCAAGTCTCATTACAGGGCCATTTTTGGGGTATGGAATAGCAGTCACTTAAGATTTTATTTTACTTTTTCACCCTTAAAAAAGTTTACGATTCTTCTGATACAATTTAGGGCAGAGAACGGTGTACTCACTGGAGTTTGATGCATACTCCCCGATAAATCTCTTCGTTAAAAACCGCACAAGAAGAGCTGAGAAAGTCGAGAAAACAAGAGATTATCAGCAACTGGCATAAGTTAACCTTCAACATGGAGAAGAGGGGGAGAGAATGATTCCGGAATCAGACATAACTAAATCCCAACACAATCTCAGACAGGCAAACATCTTCATTTTAACGTTGAGTGGATCCAAATATTTCTAATCTGGTTCCCTTTTCCCCTCACCCGATCGGTTTCTCTTCTTTACGCCTTTCCAGCAGCGGCAGAAATAAGAAGATCCACTTAAGCAAATCGAATTAATTCTGAGCTACAACTCTCTCTGGGATCTGCTCACAGGTTGGGTTCTCTCTACACGAGGTGTTCTACAATCCAACAAATTCACACAAGAAGCTTAAAAAAATAACCCCCTAATAACGCGGGGTGAGCTCCCCGCTGTCTAATCCAGGACATTTAATGGGCAGCTGCCCATTGAGAGGAAATCAAACTCAAATTGTGCTCTCTGTTCACAGGGGAAATAATAGTACCTCCCGCCTGGAAACACTTACCGGACTTGCCAACTCCCTCGCTCCCCAACAGTGCGATTTTAACTTTGTTCACCGTACCCATGCCTTCTCCTCGCTGTTCCGGCACAGACTTCAGTGGGAGAGCGGACAGTCTGCAGCATCCAAACACTTGTTGTGATAGGGCGGCTGACCCCACCTTCACCCCTCTAAATTATACAGATCCTGTTCTCCGACCTCATCGTGACGCCTCTTCCCCGAAAAAGGGGAACACTTTGCAAAGCCTGGTTTAGCTTAGGGCCAACTGTGACATTTCACACGCATACACAGACATATACACGCACAAACATACAGTAGAAACAGGTCCATCTGCAGATACACATCCACATGTACAAAGATGCACATGTATACAAAGACAGACAAAGAAACATATAGATGTGCACACACATAAAAACACACATAGAATCATAGAATGGTTATTGCACAGAAGGAGGCCATTCAGCCCATTGGCCACAGATGGAGTACTGTGTCCAATTCTGGGCACTGCACTTTAGGAAGGATGTGAAGGCCTTAGAGAGGGTGCAGAAAAGATTTACTAGAATGGTTCCAGGGATGAGGGACTTCAGTTATGTGGATAGACTGGAGAAACTGGGGTTGTTCTCCTCAGAGCAGAGAAGGTTGAGAGGAGATTTGATTGAAGTGTTCAAAATCATGACGGGTTTAGATAAAGTAAATAAAGATAAACTGTTCTCATTGACGGAAGGGTCGAGAACCAGAGGACACAGATTTAAGGTGATTGGCAAAAGAACCAAAGGTGACATGAGGAAAAATCTTTTTATGCAGCGAGTAGTTATGATCTGGAATGCGCTGCCTGAAATGGTGGTGGAAGCAGATTCAATCGTGGCTTTCAAAAAGGAATTGGATAAATTCTTGAAAGGAAATAATTTGCAGGGCTACAGGGAAAGAGCGGGGGAGTGGGACTAACTGGATTGCTCTTACAGAGAGCCAGCATGGGCTGACAGACATACATATATTGACATCTATTCTTTTTTAAAGTGTGATGCTTTAAATGACAGACCAAAAGTGTGTAATATATTACATGTAATATAATACTGCTTTTATTACTAACAAATCTTCCATGGCATTGCTCATGGTAAGACACTGTTTTATAAGGCAGGAACATGTAAAGCATAAAGTACTATTCCGCTGCTTAAAATGTATGCCTGTGTGTCCCTTTAAGACTACTAAGTCTGCTTAATGTTAAATAAACCCTGGGTGAGTTCATACACAGGTCACGCAAGAGCCTGCAGACACCCTGGCTCTGATACCTTGTATTCTTGGAGATTCCAGCTGTCTTTACAATTTTTAAATTGTGACAGTAATGTGCATCAGGCACATGATGTCCACAGTGTGACAGACAGAAAATGCATATGCAATTCTTGTTTTTATACACTAGTGGCTGCTTACTATAAATCAAAGGATATACAGTACTGTTTTATGAGGACAGGCGCATTATATCATTTCAAATGCAATGCATTATTTTGCTACTAAATTGTAGGTATGTGAAGATGATCCCTCGAGGGGTATCTACCAGGTAGATCATAACTAAAACATAACTGCAGTTCTATATTGCAATGGAATAGTCACCAACAGCTGAAACAATGAGTCCAATTACATTTAATCATGATTAAAGTAGACAATTTCTAGTGGCTCTTCTGTGTGTTATATCATATGCTTAACGCCCATTACCTCTACCATAGTTATTAATAGAGGAACAGGGCATGAGGGATTTTGGTTGCTAGGACAGCTTCAAGCCACAGAGGACCAATGTTATAGTTTCATACTTTGGGAAGAAAGAAACTATGCAAAACCAAAAAAAAAGAACAGAATTTGACTTGCAGATAGGTAAAGCTCCATGAAAAAAAATGTGCTGTTATAATTAAATAGCCCATTTTTGTCTGTAGATAGCTTAGTAACTGAAGAATAAGGTAAATATCACAAACATATGTGAAACCGTTGAACTGCGTGAGGACCCTCTTTAAAAGTCCACACACATCATAGATGTTCAGATGTACCACTCCTAAAAGACTACTTACCCCCATCCACTGGTCAAGTGGGATTATAAACATACCATTATTATGAGCTTGTGTATTCCCACAACTAGATCGCCAAAGATCTGACACAAACTCTGCCAAAAACCAGCCACCTCGCAACAGAACAAAACAAAACCATCATTACTGTGGCTGCAGTCATTCACTCACCACGATAACGGTGAGGAAATCTACACTAGGATATGAAAAAGACATGATCAGGTGCCACCATAACTCACAACTGTACAAACTGAGCTTGTATTCCCTTGAGTATAGAAGATTGAGGGGTGATCTGATCGAGATGTTTAAAATGTTAAAAGGATTCGATAGGGTGGACACAGGGAAACTATTTCCTCTGGAGGAATCAGGAACGAGGGGACATAAACTCAAAATTAGAACTAGGCCATTTAGCAGGGAAATCAGGAAGCACTTTTTCATCCAAAGATAATAGAAATCTAGAATTCACTGCCCCAAAAAGCTGTGGATGCTGGGACTATTGGAGCTTTCAAGACTGAGATGGATAGATTTTTGTTAGATAAGGGTATCGCAGGATGTGGAGCTAAGGCAGGTAAAGGGTGTTGAGGTACAGAATAGCCATAAACAGTGACTTTGTGCTTCCTGGTATTCAGTTGGAAGACATTTTCACTCATCTCTAGCTTAATGTCAATCAGGCAATCTGATAGCACAGAGGTGGTCATGGAGTCAAAGGAAGTGGTGGAAATGTTGAACCTTTATAAATCACTGGTTAGGCCTCAGCTGGAGTATTGTGTTCAATTCTGGGCACCACACTTTAGGAAGGCTGTCAAGGCCTTAGAGAGGGTGCAGAAGGGATTTACTAGAATGGTACCAGGAATGAAGGACTTCAGTTATGTGGAGAGACTGGAGAAGCTGGGATTGTTCTCCTTAGAACAGAGAAGGTTAAGGGGAGATTTGATAGAGGTGTTCAACATCATAAAGGGTTTTGACAAATTAAATAAGGAGAAACTGTTTCCAGTGGCAGAAGGGCCGGTAACCAGAAGACACAGATTAAGCTGATCGGCAAAAGAGCCAGAGGCGACATGAGGAAACATTTTGATAGTGATTTTTTATGTAGCGAGTTGTAATGATCTGGAATGAGCTGCCTGAAAGGGTGGTGGAAGCAGATTCAATAGTAACTTTCAAAAGAGAATTAGATAATTACTTGAAGGGAAAAATTTACAGGGCTATGGGGAAAGAGCAGGCAAATAGGACAAATTAGATAGCTCTTCTAAAGAGCCGGCACAGGCACGATGGGTCGAATGGCCTCCTTCTGTGCTGTGGCCACTAAGATACAATGAGAAGTAGAGCTGGGTGTCATCAGCGTATATATTGAAGCTGACCTTGTTCCTGCAAGTCACCAAGAGGCACAATGTAGTTGAGGAAGAGGAGTTTGCCAATGAAATAGGGAGGTGACGGTACAGGGGCAGGAAGAGAAGCTATTTCTGGAAACGTGCTGGTTGAGTTGGGACTGGCAGGCATGGGACCACAGAAGGGTAATCACACAGAGCTGGACAACAGAGGAGAGGTGATGGAGGAAAATGGCATGAGTTTTTTGAAGGGGTAACCAAGAAGATAGATGAGGGCTGTGCAGTGGACGTGGTATACATGGACTTTAGCAAAGCCTTTGACAAGGTACCGCATGGTAGGTTGTTACATAAGGTTAAATCTCACAGGATCCAAGGTGAGGTAGCCAATTGGATACAAAATTGGCTTGACGACAGAAGACAGAGGGTGGTTGTAGAGGGTTGTTTTTCAAACTGGATGCCTGTGACCAGCGGTGTCCCTCAGGGATCGGTGCTGGGTCTGCTGTTATTTGTTATTTATATTAATGATTTGGATGAGAATTTAGGAGGCATGCTTAGTAAGTTTGCAGATGACACCAAGATTGGTGGCATTGTGGACAGTGAAGAAGGTTATCTAGGATTGCAACGGGATCTTGATAAATTGGGTCAGTGGGCCGATGAATGGCAGATGGAGTTTAATTTAGATAAATGTGAGGTGATGCATTTTGGGAGATCGAATCGGGCCAGGACCTACTCCGTTAATGGTAGGGCGTTGGGGAGAGTTATGGAACAAAGAGATCTAGGAGCACAGGTTCATAGCTCCTTGAAAGTGGAGTCACAGGTGGATAGGGTGGTGAAGAAGGCATTTGGCATGCTTGGTTTCATTGGTCAGAACATTGAATGCAGGAGTTGGGATGTATTGTTGAAGTTGTACAGGGCATTGGTGAGGCCACACTTGGAGTACTGTGTACAGTTCTGGTCACCCTATTATAGAAAGGATATTATTAAACTAGAAAGAGTGCAGAAAAGATTTACTAGGATGCTACCGGGACTTGATGGTTTGACTTATAGGGAGAGGTTGGATAGACTGAGACTTTTTTCCCTGGAGAGTAGGAGGTTAAGGGGTGATCTTATAGAAGTCTATAAAATAATGAGGGGCATAGATAAGGTAGATAGTCAAAATCTTTTCCCAAAGGTAGGGGAGTCTATAACGAGGGGGCATAGATTTAAGGTGAGAGGGGAGAGATACAAAAGGGTCCAGAGGGGCAATTTTTTCACTCAAAGGGTGGTGTGTGTCTGGAACGAGCTGCCAGAGGCAGTAGTAGAGTCGGGTACAATTTTGTCTTTTAAAAAGCATTTGGACAGTTACATGGGTAAGATGGGTATAGAGGGATATGGGCCAAGTGCAGGCAATTGGGACTAGCTTAGTGGTATAAACTGGGCGACATGGACATGTTGGGCCAAAGGGCCTGTTTCCATGTTGTAAACTTCTATGATTCTATGATTCTATGACTGACTATGGATCATCCACTCAGCATTTCTGGCTAAGCTAGTCCCAATTGCCTGCACTTGGCCCATATCCCTCTATACCCATCTTACCCATGTAACTGTCCAAATGCTTTTTAAAAGACAAAATTGTACCCGACTCTACTACTGCCTCTGGCAGCTCGTTCCAGACACACACCACCCTTTGAGTGAAAAAATTGCCCCTCTGGACCCTTTTGTATCTCTCCCCTCTCACCTTAAATCTATGCCCCCTCGTTATAGACTCCCCTACCTTTGGGAAAAGATTTTGACTATCTACCTTATCTATGCCCCTCATTATTTTATAGACTTCTATAAGATCACCCCTTAACCTCCTACTCTCCAGGGAAAAAAGTCTCAGTCTATCCAACCTCTCCCTATAAGTCAAACCATCAAGTCCCGGTAGCATCCTAGTAAATCTTTTCTGCACTCTTTCTAGTTTAATAATATCCTTTCTATAATAGGGTGACCAGAACTGTCCTCCTCACTAACATCTGGGGACTTGTGCCAAAATTGGGAGAGCTGTCCCACAGACTAGTCAAGCAACAGCCTGACATAGCCATACTCACAGAATCATACCTTTCAGCCAATGTCCCAGACTCTTCCATCACCATCCCTGGGTATGTCCTGTCCCATCGGCAGGACAGACCGACCAGAGGTGGCGGTACAGTGATATACAGTCAGGAGGGAGTGGCCCTGGGAGTCCTCAACATTGACTCTGGACCCCATGAAATCTCATGGCATCAGGTCAAACATGGGCAAGGAAACCTCCTGCTGATTACCACCTACCGTCCTCCCTCAGCTGATGAATCAGTCCTCCTCCATGTTGAGCACCACTTGGAGGAAGCACTGAGGGTAGCAAGGGCACAAAATATACTCTGGGTGGGGGACTTCAATGTCCATCACCAAGAGTGGCTCGGTAGCACCACTACTGACCGAGCTGGCCGAGTCCTGAGGACATAGCTGCCAGACTGGGCCTGCGGCAGGTGTTGAGTGAACCAACACGAGGGAAAAACTTACTTGACCTTCTCCTCACCAATCTACCTGTTGCAAATGCATCTGTCCATGACAGTATTAGTAGAAGTGACCACCGCACAGTCCTCGTGGAGACGAAGTCCCATCTTCGCACTGAAGACACCATCCAACGTATTGTGTGGCACTACCACCGTGCTAAATGGGATAGATTCAGAACAGATCTAGCAGCTCAAAACTGGGCATCCATGAGGCGCTGTGGGCCATCAGCAGCAGCAGAATTGTATTCCAGCACAATCTGTAACCTCATGGTCCGGCATAATCCTCACTCTACCATTACCAACAAGCGAGGGGATCAACTGTGGTTCAATGAGGAGTGTAGACTGGGCTTGGTGTTTTGCCGTTGTCATGTCCGGTGCCTAGTGGTCCATCCGGTTTTATTCTTATTAAGACTTTTCGTAGCGAGATTTTACAACTGAGTAGCTTGCTAGGCCATTTCAGAATCAACAACATTGCTGTGGGTCTGGAGTCACATATAGGCCAGACCGGGTAAGGACGGCAGGTTTCCTCCCCTAAAGGACATTAGTGAACCAGATGGGTTTTTACAACAAGTTTCATGGCCACCATTACTGATATTAGTATTTTAATTCCAGATTGTTATTTAATTAATTGAATTTAAATTCGTCAGCTGCCATAGCAAGATTTGAATTCATGACTCCCAATTTTAGTCTAGGCCTCTGGATCACTAGTCCAGTAACATAACCACTATGCTACTGTTCTTTTTTAAGCAACTTCCGGCCCAATATATATAGATCTAGTAATGTTTTACCACAAGTGCAGGAAACAGCATACCGCAGAACACAACCTGTTGCAGTATCTAACCTATTTAGATATCCTGTTGAATGCTACATGAACTGGAAGCTGTGCTGATAATTTCTTGTTTGTTTTCATTATTTATAATCCTCCTTTTTTAAGTTCTGACTCCTGAATCAACAGAATGAGGGTCAATCTGTCACCACCTACACTGTTTTGTGATCAAGAGATGCTTTTCTACATGCAGCAGAGATGATCTAATGTCACATCTTAAAAAAAGTAACATTGTTTGACAGCTATCTCAATCACAGAACAATCAAATCCACATATAAACAATCCTTTTCTGAGCACATTCTAGCAATGTCCAGAGGTAGGCAAATCAAGCTCCAGTATTGCTCGTAATGTAGTCAGCATTGGTTGTGTTCAAATCTGCTTTGTGTCCCCTTGGATTTCATTAAATGGACATTTTCATACATCTAGTACAGGATTTTCACATCATTTTGTCACTTCTTTTGAGGCACAGTGGTTATATCTATTGTCCTAGAATAGGCTGTGTATATGTTTAAATTAGCAGAAAATTGCCAGGCAGTGTTACTTTGTTTTCAAGACAAATGTCCATCTATTCTTCAAATTCAGTTGATTAAAATCATCCTGATTACATTTCTGTGCAATGGAATAAATGGGTAAGTCATCATAGAGGGCCTTCTACGTAGGTCAGGAGTGTTGGGGAGGAGGTAGGTGCTGATCTTTGTAGTGATAAGTATACAGGCTTAGGCCTTCCAAATCTAAATCTGAATCAAGAAGAAAAAACATTGAAAATAATGCTATTTAAAAAATACGATTAATACCAGCGTTAAGCTGCAATGGTATAAATCAGCCACCAGAGGGTGGTATCGAGTTGAATCTTCTGTGTGTAAATATTACTGATTGTTCCACGTGTATTTTTTTTATTCGTTCACGGGATGTGGGCGTCACTGGCGAGGCCGGCATTTATTGCCCATCCCTAATTGCCCTCGAGAAAGTGGTAGTGAGCCGCCTTCTTGAACCGCTGCAGTCCGTGTGGTGAAGGTTCTCCCACAGTGCTGTTAGGAAGGGAGTTCCAGGATTTTGACCCAGTGACAATGAAGGAACGGCGATATATTTGTATAAAACCCATTGGATGTTAACATGTCTAATATTTCAAAAATTAAAAGCGCAACTAGTTAATTGAAACTCCAAATATAATAATATCTAATACAGTTTACATAAACAATGGTAAGATTAAACATTTTAGTAGAAAGAGGGTCATCTGGACTAGGAACTCAGTTCTAGTCCCTAGGAGGCTCAAAAGAATACATGGGAAGCCATGCAGCAATCTCACTAGATCAGGGTACCTGACACAAAAACATGAGACCAGCAGGAAAATGGACAGATCGAATACAGGGACCCTAGACCATCAGTGAGATCGGATGTCGACATCCACCAGACCAATCCAAAGATGAGCTACATTCTAGGAAATAAACTGTAGTTTAACACATACCTATACCCCCATCCAGCTCACACCATGTGAATCCCACAATGAGGTATAAACGTCGGAGATGGTCATTGCTATGTCATCTGTCAACATGACGCATACTTAGGAACTTAGGAGGCAAACTACACGTGCAGTGGAAAAACCAGGCTCAAAAATTTGAGATTGTGCTTCATGCCAGTAACACTCGTTTTGATGTAGGCTTTTCATTACAAAATGCTGGTGTTATACAACTATAATCAGATAATACAGAAACCTATATTGTAGAAAGGCAGTTGGCTTGGTAAACCTGGAAGCAAACGAATCATGGGTCTAAAGTGTTTTTGAAGACATCACAACCACAACCCACTTCAAAGCGGATACTGATTTTTTTCTAGATGTTAGTCACTGACTCGATCGGCCATATATTTGTCCAAATGAGCTAGTGGAAATTCCATTGAGTCTCATTTTCAAGATCTAAAATGTCTATTTATTGTACAGCAGTAGTTTTTTAGTGATTTTCATGACAGCATATAGCGGATTGGATTTTTAATTTTTAAAAAAAGTGTACTTAGCATCACTGGAGCTTTTCAAACTCAAAGGTTGTTAAGAATACAGTATAGACTGCAAATTTACAAATCTCACTCCATTATTTAAGAAGGGAGAGAGGGAGAAACCAGGTGACTACAGGCTGGTCCGTTTCACATAAATTGTGAGGAAGCTGTTGGAATCTATCGTCAGAGACAGAGGGGGGGAGTTTTAACCCCTCCCAGGACAGGCGGGAGAGAGGCTGAGGGCTTAAAAATGTAAAAATCTGAAACCCGACCCCAACCCGCCTCCGGTTTTAATGGAGGCGGGGGACAGGAGACTAACCTGCTCTCTAGAGGCGGGACGTCATTTAAATATTTTAATGAGGCTGCATACCTCAAATTTAACAAGAAGTTTTACTTCTAACGCCTGCGGGCTGGGTTTCCCAGGACTCGGGAAACCCAACAACTGAAAGGAGGCAAGAACGGCCAGAGCCAGCATGTAAGAGCCTTTTCAGCACTGCTTATGGGCCAAGAAGAGCAGGAGTTCTTCCCCCTGGCCCACTGAGTAAACCTGCTTCCCTCCCTGTGATCCACCGACACCCCCCCACCCTGTAATCGGACCCCCGCCCTCTACCCCACCCCCCACCCCCACCGCCGATGTTCTCCCCGACCCGCAATCTTCTCCCAGCCTTCCCCTTCTCCCTGGCCCCCAATATCATCCCCAGCCAGCGATCTCCTCCCCAAGCCCCCCCCCCCCCCCCCCGCCTCTCGATGACCTCCCCCGACCCACGATCTCTCCCTCCCTCCTCTCCACTCCACTCCCTGGCTGCTATCTGGTGCTGCAGGCCTTCCTGCCCAACAGCCAGCCAGCCTCTCTATCTGCCAGCAGGGAAACAGAGACAAAAATTTTAAATGATGTCCTGCCGTTAAATGTGGCAGGACCTCCGTGTTACTCGCATTTCCGGATTTCACAGTCGTTACAACCCCTCCCGTCCCGCCCCCCGCCCAATAAATATCAAGGCCAGAGTGACTAAGCACTTGGACAAGTATCAGCTGATCAAAGAGAGTTAGCATGGAATATAGGGACAGGAATAGGCCATTCGGTCCCTCGAGCCTGTTCTGCCATTCAATTACATTGTGACTGATCTGTACCTCAACCCCAATTACCTGCCTTTGTTCTATATCCCTTAATACTCTTACCTAACATCAATCTATCGATCTCAGTCTTGAAAGTTTCAATTGACCCAGCATCCACAACGTTTTGGGGAGAGAGTTATGTTCCAATAAATTGTTAGTTTGGCATTGAGAAAAGGAATTTGGTTAGTGGACAAATTTTTAATAGCGGAGCAGTTAATAAGACAATACTCTGCAATGAAAACACAATTAATCTGAAAATTGTTTGAATTATTTATTGGGTTTAGCTTTTACACTGAGTATCAAGATGTGTTGAAAGATCAAATTGGCAGGCTGAAAGTGACAGTGGTAGAAAATCACTGAACAAGAGCACCATTTTAACATGAGAGATCAAGAGACTTACAGGCTTAAATTAGCATATAATAGCATATAATAACAAGTCTAATACCATGATAAAAGCTCAGGGTGGGGTAGAACAGTGATGATCAAGGTTACAGATGAATAAAAATAATACGTGAGGGGACAGTACAAGGTAAAATATAATCAGCTATATATACATATATATATATATTTATAGAGGGACATAGTCTTCATGAAAAGCATTTCCATTTTTTTTTTATTTGGGGCAGGAGATAAACTAAGCATCATTTTCACACAATACCATTCACAGGTGACGCAATGATGTATCAGCTTGGTTCACCGAGTCAACAGATTGTGAGTTCAAACTCCAACTTCAGGATTTGAACATATAATCTAGGCTAATACTTCAATGCTGTACCGAGAGAGTGCTGCACTGTTGCGGTGCTGTTCTTCAGGTGAGACGTTAAACTAATAGCTCTCTGTCCAGATTGATTTTAAAGACTCCATGGCACTACTCGAAAGATCAGATAGTTCTTCCAGTGTCCTGACCAATATTTACCCCTCAACCAATAGATTCATCCCATTGCTGTACTCGGGATCTTGTTGTACACAAAATGGCTGCCATATTTAGCTATGTAACAACAGTGACTGCACTTCAAAATAATTCATTGTGTATGAAGCACTTTGAAGTATTTCTGAGAGGCAGGATAGTGTGCTATGTGAATGCAAGTTGCTACTAATATAGTGATGCATTTCAATGACCATCTATTTAATTGCATTATAATTTGGTCAACAAAGACAACTTCATGAAAATAGTGTCCAACCCCTTCAGTATCTTCCTGGTAAATGGCTAGTTTATAGAAATATCAGACATGTGATTTGTTGCTCTGTAGCCACAATTCTTCAACAGTGCTTCAGTTGAATCATTACTGGATCATATTTTTTGAATTTAAAAAAAAATTACAGGGAGGAGAAAGATTATTGGTATATCACAAGCATAAATATAGCAACAATTGTTAAATATCCTTATATTTTTGTATGGCTACAATAATCAACTTCAAAACTGATACTGAAGAAGTTATTCAAAAAAATAGTAAGGGATTCGTTAGTTACTATGGCTTTACTGGGTGGATGCTAATTAGGTTTTTCCAAAATAGTATAGCAGGCATCAATATTCTTATTATTAACAAAATAGCAACAACAACTTGCATTTACATAGCACCATTAATGTAGGAAAACATCCTAAGGCACGTCAGAGAGGCGTCAAAGGAAAACAAGTAGAAGGAGTGGTCAAAGAGGTAGCTTTTAAGGAGGTTTTAAAGGTGGAGAAGGAGATGGAGAGGCAGAAGGATTTCGGGAGGAAGTTCCAGGGTGTTAGGCCTAAGTGACTGAAGACACAGCTGCCATTGGTGGTGCGAACAGAGTGGGAAATGCATAAGGGGCTGGAATCAGAGTTTGTGTGTGTGGAGGGGAGGGGGAGGGGGCTAGCGTTGGAGAAAGTTACAGAGATAAGGAGGGGCAAGGCCATGGAACGATTTAAACACGAGGATGAAAATTTAAAATTTGAGGTGTTTATGAGCTGAGAATCAACATGAGTCAACAAGGACAGGGATGATGAGCGAGCAGGCTTGGTGTGGGATAGGATACGGGCAGCAGTGTTTTGGATGACCTAATACGATAGCCCAATTGATGGAGTCACACTGAATAAAAAGTTGATTAGTTATGAAACATCCGCACAGGAAAAGGACCCTTTCTCTTCCCTATCAATAACCTGATAGCAAATGCAGTCTTTATGATCTTTTTGACAGTTGACAGAGGAAATCTTTTTCTCAGATGCCTTTAACATGCTTTGTAAATATGATAGGATATAATATTTATTAGATATGCTGGTGACATCTTATGGCAAATCATCAATGCAGTGCCAGCGTTTAGTTTTATTAGATTGACAGGCCTTCCAATGTGCCATACTTTGATTTTATTGTGTAACTGGAACATTAAGCATCCATTAGATTCTTATATGCATGGTTTGATCTAATGCTTCATGTTTGACATATAATTCCAGCCCAGGTGGGTGCTATTACATTCGCATTTATAAATTCTATTTGAACAGAATTAGGAGAGGTTAGCAATATGCTCCCGAATTGATTGACCAAAATCTTACCATCAGTAGTGGTGAGGAAATAGACTTCTGACTGTTGGAATCTAAGACATTCCAATACCGAAGAAGAACTTTAATAACCACTGTTTCTGGTAAATTAAGGGTTGTCCTTTCTCCCTGTTCTAATTAAATGTACAATGAAGTGCAGGTACAAATTGCAGGAGAGTTTTCATTTCTTCCTGTTTTCTCTGCTATTTTTCTTCCCTTCCCTTCTTCTCTCCTGAGACACAGTCCCATGAACACCAGTGTCCTCCGGTGCCTCATCCAAGTTGCTATTCTTCATGCAGAAATCTTAACAGTGGCAACAAGCTATTGAATTGTGGGATCATCATAGCCTTACTTACACACCCACATTTCCAGCAGGGGTCATTGGATCACAAAGCGGGAGTCTGGACTGATTTTTTCCTCCTTCACACAGGGGTGCTGAGGCCAACTATAGCACCCCAACTCAGCACAAAATGGAGTATAAATCTGGGATCTCACTTGTCTTTATGGTACAGTTACTCACCGCCTGAACTAGTTGAGCCATCAGAAAGGCATAGGAACAGTTCCTTAGAAAAGGCAGAGGAGAATCTATCAAACCATTAAGGCTTGATAAGAGGGAGGTAGTAGTGAACAGCATGGACCACTTTATTATGAGTGAAAAAAACATTTCAGGAGAGGTTAAAAAGGCTTTCCTTCAAAACTTCAAGTTTTAAGGTGTTGCAAATAGGGATTATACAGGCATGATTTTTTTTAAAATGATTTTATTGTCAGAAAGCCTCATTCATTGCTTTCATGTTAATCATTAGTTCTTCCAGTGCAGGTGCATAGTTTGGACGTTCTTAGTCTTCCTGATCTGATGTGCAGAAATCTGCCTTGTTCCTACCTTAAAATACCAAGTTTTTGAAAAGAGCATATTCAATATATCCAAGCATAATAGCAAGCATATTCAAATAGCCTCCTTCTGTGCCGCAACTTTCTACGATTCCATGATTCTATGATAGTTGATGATAATTTCCAGCATTTTAGTCAGATGGAGCTGTAGAACAATAAATGGCACCTCTCTTTATCAAGGATATAAAACATGAATCTCATCCTCAATATATTTTGGCAGCTTCTGAACCATAGGGAAAGGTTTTCAATTTGGTTAAAGTGGTGGCTTTCTATACGGAATTATTTATTCTTATTACATTCCATGAACTAAAGTCTGTCCATTCTTCTGCCTCACCACAGTATTTCCAGCACCTATACAAAAGACCACGACAAGCTGTTTTACCTTGTTCAGTACAGTAGAATCAGAGGACGCAGCCTGCACTTGAAGGGAAGTTAATTGAAAAATAATCTGCGGAAACAATATTTCAGTGAGCGAATGGTCAATCTAAGGAACAAGCTCCCTACAGAGGCTATGGAAGCAGTTAGTATTGATTCATTCAAATGCAAATTAGACAGATTTCATTCAGAAAATAACATTTTGGGATACAGTATATGAGTAATTTGGGGCATGGCATGTTGTAAGTATAGCATGCTTGGAAGGAACAGGTGACTTTGGACCTATGGTTCCCAAAGCTCTCCACCACTGGGGTTTTCCACACATCGTGTCTGGGTCTGTCATAGACTAATTAATAAAGATTGATTGCTATTATTAGACAACAGCTCCATTGTCATATCATGCAACTACCAGGTTGGTAGAAGGCAAACTAGATAGACCATGGTCTTTTTTCATCTAGCAAATCTTATGTTCCTATGTCTTATAAAGGACTTTAGTCTTAACTTTACAATAAAATCACAGCCCATCTTTGCCTCTGGTACTAAACAATGCTTTCCCCTTCCCACCAGTATCTATGATGAGCAAATGTCACTAGATGTTAACTGGAATTTGCCTTCTTGCCAGGGACCTGAAGGTATAGAGTTTGATCTGGTTGTGGAGTGGCAATTTAGTTGATTTTCAAGACATTTTAAATTGTCCCTTCAAGTCAGGATTTAGATAATCAACCCACTAGTTTTCCCAAATGAGCTTCTCGCCTCCTGACCAATACTGTAGATATCTCCACCATTGGCACATTTCCTATAAATTCAAAAGGTAGCAACTATAATTCCATTATGTGGGAGGATTTTTCTTCTCCAATGTTTTCAAAACTGATGTGGAACTATCTTACGAGAACTGCAGATGAAAGAGACTGGAGTGATCTCTGCCAGTTTTCCTCTCCCCAAACATGCAGCATTCCACCATATCTTCATGGACACCATTTGTGCTACACCACTCCTGTTCCATCCAATGGTTTTTCAGTAAAATTTATACACAACAATGACAAGAAAGTTTACGGTTGCCTTTTTGAGTTTAATGTAGGAACATTGGAACAAGAGTAGGCCATTTAGCACCTCGAGCCTGATCTGCCATTCTATTAGATCATGTACCTCAACTACATTTACTCACCTTTGCTCCATATCCTGTTACCTAACAGAAATCAAGTTGAGGAGTGTCAGTATTGGAGAATGAAACACTTCTCCACAAAGGCCTGGTCAGGGTGCAGAGGAGATTTACTAGAACAGTACCAGGGATGAGGGACTTTAATTATGTGGACAGACTAGGGAGACAGGAATTGTTCTTCTTAGAGCAAAGAAGGTTAAGGGGAAATTTAATAGAGATGTTCAAAATTATGAAGGGTTTTGATAGAGTAAATAAGAAGAAACTGTTTCCACTGGCAGAAGGGTCGGTAACCAGAGGACACAGATTTAAGATAATTGGCAAAAAAGGCAAACGTGAGATGAGGAGAATTTTTTTACACAGCGAGTTATGATGACCTGGAATGCACTGCCTGAAAGAGTAGTGGAAGAAGATTCAATAGTAACTTTCAAAAGGGAATTGCATAAATACTTGAAGGGGAGAAAATTGTATGGCTACGGGGAAAGAGCAGGGGAGTGGGACGAATTGGATAGCCCTTTCAAAGAGCCAGCACAGGCACGATGGACCAAATAGCCTCCTTCTGCACTGTAAAATTCTGTGATAATCTATTATTAGGCACCCATTGTCATTATCAAGCATTCCCAGATTAGGTATAGCAAAGCCAGTTCTTGTCTCAAAAAATGTGCGTTAGTCTAGCTGCAGAAGAATGCTGTTTTAAATTTCCCACATCAATCAGCTGTGTGGTCTCTCAGATTGAGGTTGTTAACTTATACCAGATTGTGGACAGTGTTGTGCCATAGGCCCATTCCTTTGAGTTAAGAATATCTGTTTCAGACAGGACAGTGACAGCCATTAGAGAGAAGAGATTATCATCTCATCAACTTAGGCTGAGTTCTTGGCAGGACCAAGAGGTAAAAAGCAACATTATAATGTTTGAGTTTTAAAGCTGACTGGCCCCGGGAAATCATTGGCGTAGAATTTGCTGTGGCCAGTCAACGAACAGCGCCCACCTTTAGTTAGATTTGCCCTTGCCTGTTTAATCTCCATGATATTTTGCGCCTCAAGCTGCTGGAAATGCGAGATGGAAATGGTGCGGCACCCCCTACAGGGCATCTGGGACCTGAGTGAACAGGACAAGCAACTGTGTATCTCCTTAACCAATCAGATTGAAGGATTGTGAAATCAACAGTGCAAGGACTGAGAAGGAGGGTGAATTAAAGGAGGTGAATTCAATGTCAAATCAGGCACAGAAAGAGAAATAGAGAGACGGAAAGAAAGATTGGATTAAGAGAGAGAAAAAGAGACAGGAGGAGTAAAAAAATAATTTTTTAATTTAAAAAAAAATCTCCAACGATAATTAAAACCTGAAGGAATGAGACTCCATACTTGTAATAGTTAATTTACAGTGCCGGAGAGGTTGACTGGCAGTAATTAACACTTATCACGTCATTAAAAGGGTACTTAGACTTGACTTGGCTGGTGGCAGCCATGGCTCAGTTAGTAGCACTCTCGCCTCTGAGTCAGAAGGTCGTGGGTTTGAAGTCCCACTCCAGAGATTTGAGCTCAAAATCCAGGCTGACACTGCAGTGCAGTATTGAGGGAGTGCTGCATTGTTGGAGGTGCCGTCTTTCGGATGAGACGTTAAACCGAGGGCCTGTCTGCCCTCTCAGGTGGATATAAAAGACTCCATGGCACTATTTGGAAGAAGAGCAAGGGAGTTCTCCCCAGGTAAATATCCTGGCCAACATTTACCCCTCAATCAACATCACTAAAACAGGTTATCTGGTCATTATCACATTGCTGTTTTTGGGAGCTTGCTGTTTGCAAATTGGCTGCTGTGTTTCCTACATTTCAACAGTGACTACAATTCAAAGGTACTTCATTGGCTGCAAAATGCTTTGGGATGTCCTGAAGTTGTGAAAGACTTATATAAATACAAGATAACATGAAAGTAGAAAAACAAGGCTACAGCAATAAAAACAAACTTTGTACTGTTGGCAACTTTAAGGCAGCACAACTTCACATAATAAAACACAATGATTGGTCAAAGGTAGTAATTTTTACATCATGTCCGTTAGGTTGGCAGCTGTATAAATGATCTGATGAAAGAGTCTCTAATATAATAAAAAGTCATTTACAGAACTGCAATTTATAGACACATTATAAATAGCTTGATAAGTAAAATATTTATACTAAGTACCATAAGTACATTACCAAAAGCTGTAGTGGAATGAGTATCCATTTTTTATGATAGATCATTTGCAATCCGAATAAATATTTTTTTATCTGAGCTTTGGTCACCTAGAGACAATTAGAAAACATTTTAGGAACACATCAAGGCTGTTAGACCTAACATTAGCCTGTTATTTTTTTTGATACATCTCAATCCCACCTTCTCACCACATCTTTCAGTCCCATCACTCTTCAGAAACACATCTACTTGCCCCCTGAACCAATCTAGATGATTCGTCAATGGTTTTATTTGGCAGAACATTTATTAATATATTTTTGAATATGCTGCTCCCTATACTGGAGAAAAAGATTAATAAGATGCATCTATCTGCTACAGCGAAACCCTATTCCTTCCACTATGAATGCATTGATTAAGCAACTTTAGGACCTCTGCCTAGAGCTTGGAAAATATCAAACTGTCTGAATTCCCCTTCCTGGAGATACATACAACATGTCCCTTCACAAACCCCACAACACATCACTGCAGTGGGAGGGATAGGTTGAAGCCATACAGATTGAGCGCACACCACATTTGGTCCATAGCTGAACAGGAAAAGTGACCCATCCCAGCTGTGCAGGATGAAAGACCCAACCCAAAAACACCTCTAGAAAGGATAGGATAGCCTCTGTGCACTTGCGTGTCACCATCCTATCCCAATCCTGAGCATAGTAAATACTGTAAAACATGTACATCTGTACCACCAGTGGTTTCATGTAAATGCTGCGCTGAGAATTTATACTATGATGATTTCAATGCGGAAACCAGTGTATGATTTTTCACTTCTGCAAAATGTTTATACCTTGTCCATTAAGTGTTAAATTTTGGCCATTTTCCTATTTCAATTTGTAAACTGTTTATTTGCCTTCTTTTATGGTTTTTTAAAATCCTACTCATCTATTTCAATATCAATATCAATTTCCAACTCCATCCATCTCCCTGGCTACTGTCCGAGGCGGAACCAGACTGTTCACAGCTTTGGTGTCCTGTCTAACCCTGAGATGAGCTTCCGACCACATATCCACTCCATCACCAAGACCTCCTACTTCCACCTCCATAACATCGTCCATCTCCGCCCCACCTCAGCTCATTTGCTGCTGAAACCCTCATCCATGCCTTTGTTACCTCTAGACTCGACTATTCCAATGCTCCCTTGGCCAGCCTCCCATCCACCACCCTCTATATACTTGAGTTCATCCAAAACTCTGCTGCCCGTATCGTAACTCGCACCAAGTCCTGTTCACCCATCGCCCCTGTGCTCGCTGACCTACATTGGCTCCCGGTGTGGGAACAACTCAATTTTAAAATTCTCATCCTTGTTTTCAAATCCCTCCATGGCCTCGCCCCATCCTCATCTCTGTAACCTCCTCCAGTCCTACAACCGAGACCTCTGCACTTCTCCAATTCTTGCCTCTTGCGCGTTCCCGATTTTAATCACTTCACCATTGGCGGCCGTGCCTTCAGCTGCCTAGGCCCTAAGCTCTGGAATTCCCTTCCTAAACCTCTCCTCCTCTCTACCTCTCTCTCCTCCTTTAAGATGCTCCTTAAAACCTATCTCTTTGACCAAGTGTTCTAGTATCTCCTTATGTGGCTCGGTGTCAAATTTTGTTTGAAAACGTTCCTGTGAAGCGCCTTGGGACATTTTACGACATTAAAGGCGCTATATAAATGCAAGTTGTTGTTGTTGTTGTCTGTAGGAACTTCTGTGAAACAAAAAAGGGAAAATATTAAAGAAAGAGAGATTCAGGCACCATTCTAGCTGCAAGGGCATGTACAGAATAGAATGCACAACCATCCTAAGAAAACTAGTTTTACACAGCCCAATCCTGTTCTCACATCTTTAACATATGCACTTTCGAACAAGGATCACTCGATAGTGATCAGGAGCAGGGAGAGTCATCAAATGCTTCTCAGCTTAATAAGGGGAAACTTCCAGCCAGTTAGAGGTTTTCTCAATGCCTTAACAAAGAATATGGTATAGAAATAAAATAATCAAATTCTTACATTGAATTATATAGAATGTACAGCACAGAAACAGGCCATGTGGCCCAACAGGTCCATGCCGGTGTTTATGCTCCACACGAGCCTCCTCCCTCCTTACTTGATCTAACCCTATCAGTATATCCTTCTATTCCTTCCTCCCTCATGTGTTTATCTGGATTCCCCTTGAATGTATCTATGCTGGTCACCTCAGCTACTCCTTGTGGTAGCGAGTTCCACATTCTAACCACTCTCTGGATAAAGAAGTTTCTTCTGAATTCCCTATTGGATTTATCAGTGACTATCTTATATTTATGATGCCTAGTTTTGGACTCCCCACAAGTGGAAACATTTTCTCTACGTCTATCCTATCAAACCCTTTCGTTATCTTAAAGACCTCTATCAGGTCACCCCTCAGTCTTTTTTGTAGAGAAAAGAGCCCCAGCCTTTTTTTTTATTCGTTCATGGGATGTGGGCATCGTTGGCAAGGCCAGCATTTATTGCCCATTCCTAATTGCCCTTGAGAAGGTGGTGGTGAGCCGCCTTCTTGAACCGCTGCAGTCCGTGTGGTGAAGGTTCTCCCACAGTGCTGTTAGGAAGGGAGTTCCAGAATTTTGACTCAGCAACAATGAAGGAACGGCGATATATTTCCAAGTCGGGATGGTGTGTGACTTGGAGGGGAACATGCAGGTGGTGTTGTTCCCATGTGCCTGCTGCCCTTGTCCTTCTAGGTGGTAGAGGTTGAGGGTTTGGGAGGCGCTGTTGAAGAAGCCTTGGCGAGTCGCTGCAGTGCATCCTGTGGATGGTACACACTGCAGCAACTCGGCACACTGGGGAAAGAGGGAGCTGTTCCGTTGGGACGGGCTTCACCTGAACCATGCTGGGACCAGTGTTCTGGCAAACTGAATAACTAGGGCGGTAGAGAAGGCTTTGAACTAAATAGAGGGGGGAAGGGCTCAGGTGGGGTGAAGTTTAGATTGATAAAGAGAAAAGACGAGGAAGTAGTACAGGAAAGTGATGGGGGTAACGATAAACAGAGTGTGTCAGGAAGGGACAGAGCGTACAAACATAAGAGTGCACTAGCAAATGGGGCCGGGGTAGGAAAGAATGGTAAAAAGACAAAATTAAAGGTTCTTTATCTGAATGCGCGCAGCATTCGTAATAAGATAGATGAATTGATGGCACAAATGGAAACAAATGGGTATGATCTCATGGCCATTAGAGAGATGTGGTTGCAAGGTGACCAAGGTTGGAGCTAAATATTCAGGGTTATTTAACATTTCAGAAGGATAGGAAAAAAGGTAAAGGTGGTGGGGTAGCTCTGTTAATAAAGGATGAAATTGGTATAATAGTGAGAAATGATCTTGCCTCAGAAGATCAAGATGTCGAATCAATTTGGGTGGAGGCAAGAAATAGCAAGGGAAAGAAATCACTGGTGGGAATAGTATATAGGCCCCCTAACAGTAGCTACACTACAGGGCAAAATAGTCATTAGGAAATAAGGGGGGCTTGTAAAAAAGGTAATGCAATAATCATGGGCGATATTAACTTTCACATAGATTGGACAAATCAAATTGGCAAAAATAGCCCTGAGGAGGAGTTCATAGTTGGTATTAGGGACTGTTTCTTAGACCAATACGTCGGGGAACCAACCAGGGAACAGGCCATTTTGGATCTGGTAATGGGTAACGAAACAGGATTAATTAATGATCTCAAAGTAAAGGATCCCTTGGGAAGCAATGATCATAACATGATAGAATTTCACATCCAGTTTGAGAGTGAGGATCTTGGATCTGAAACTACTGTATTAAACTTAAATAAGAGCAATTATAAAGGAATGAGGGTGGAATTGGCTAAAGTGGACTGAGTAAACAGATTAGATGGTATGATGGTGGATAAGCAGTGGCAAACATTTAAAAAGATATTTTATGACTCGCAACAAAAATATATTCCTGTGAGGAGGAAAGACTCCACAAAAAGGGTGAACCAACCATGGCTAACTAAGGAAGTCAAGAATGGTATCAGGTTAAAAGAAAAAGCATACAATGTGGCAAAGATTACTGGTAAGCTCGAAGATTGGGAAAACTTTAAAAACCAGCAAAGGATGGCTAAAAGAATAATAAAGAGGGAGAAAATAAATTATGAGAGTAAACTAGCAAGAAATATAAAAACTGACAGTAAAAGCTTCTACTAGTATATAAAAAGGAAGAGGGTAGCTAAAGTAAACATTGGTCCCTTAGAGGATGAGACTGGGGAAATAATAATGGAAAATAAGGAAATTGCAGAGGAATTGAACAGATATTTTGTATCTGTCTTCACAGTAGAATACACTAATAACATACCAATAATAGTAGAAAATCAAGGGGCAAAGGGGAGGGAGGAACTAAAAACAATCACTATCACTAGAGAAAAAGTACTAGGTAAACTAATGGGTCTAAAGGCTGACAAGTCCCCTGGACCTGATGGCTTGCATTCAAGGGTCTTAAAGGAAGTGGCTACAGAGATAGTGGATGCATTGGTTGTAATCTTCCAGAATTCACTAGATTCTGGAAAGGTCCCAGCGGAATGGAAAACTGCAAACGTAACACCCCATTCAAGAAGGGAGTGAGACAGAAAGCAGGTAACTATATAGACCAGTTAGCCTAACATCTGTCATTGGGAAAATGCTAGGATCCATTATTAAGGAAGTAGTAGCAGGACATTTGGAGACTTATAATACAATCAAGGAGAGTCAACATGGTTTTATGAAGGGGAAATTGCGTCTGACAAATTTATTAGAGTTCTTTGAGGAAGTAACGGGCAGGGTGGATAAAGGGGCACCAATATATAACCAGTATATTTGGATTTCCAAAAGGCATTCAATAAGGTGCCACATAAAAGATTACTGCACAAGATAAGAGCTCATGGTGTTGGGGTAATATACTGGCATGGATAGAAGATTGGCTAACTAACAGAAAACAAAGAGTCAGGATAAAAGGGCCATTTTCAAAAAGGCAATCTGTCACTAATGTGGTGCAACAGGGCTCAGTGCTGGGGCCTCAACTATTTACAATATATATCAATGACTTGGATGAAGGAACAGAGTGTCTTGTGGCCAAATTTGCTGATGATACAAAGATAGGTGGAAAAGCAAGTTGCGATGAGGACACAAAGTGTCTGCAAAGGGATATTGACAGGTTAAGCGAATGGGCAAAAATTTGGCAGATGGAATATAATGTGGGAAAATGTGAAGTTATCCACTTTGGGAGGAAAAATGAAAAAGCAAAATATTATTTGAATGGAGAAATACTACAAAATGCTGCGGTACAGAGGGATTTGGGTGTCCTCATACATGAAACACAAAAAGTCAACATACTTTTTGCGGTAATCCGGAAGGCAAACGGAATATTGGCCTTTATTCCTGGGGGATGGAGTATAAAAGCAGGGAAGTCATGCTACAACTGTACGGGGTGCTGGTGAGACCACACCTGGAGTACTGCGTACAGTTCTGGTGCCCTTATTTAAGGAAGGACATATTTGCATTGGAGGCAGTTCAGAGAAGGTTCACTAGGTTGATTCTGGGTATGGAAGGGTTGTCTTATGAGGAAAGATTGAACAGGTTGGGTCTATACTCATTGGAGTTTAGAAGAATGAGAGGAGATCTTATTGAAACATGCAAGATTCTGAGGGGACTCGATAGGGTAGATGCTGAGAGGATGTTACCCCTCATGAGGAATCTAAAACTGGGGGGCATAGTCTCAGAATAAGAGGTCGCTTCCGTTTAAGACGGAAATGAGGAGGAGTTTCTTCTCCCAGAGGGTCGTGAATCTTTGGAATTCTTTACCCCAAAAAGCTGTGGAGGCTGAGTCATTGAATACATTCAAGGCTGAGTTAGACAAATTTTTGATCAGCAAGGGAGTCAAAGGATATGAGGAAAAGGCAGGAAAGTGGAGTTGAGGTAAAAATCAGATCAGCCATGATCACATTGAATGGCGGAGCAGGCTCGAGGGGCCGAATGGACTACTCATGCTCCTATCTCTTATGGTGTTATGGTCTATATGCGCCGGTGGTGAAGGGAGTGAATGTTTAGGGTGGTGGATGGGGTGCCAAACAAGCAGGCTGCTTTTCCTAAATGGTGTCGAGCTTCTTGAGTGTTGTTGGAGCTGCACTCATCCAGCCTGCACAATCTTTCCTGATAGGTATAACCTCTCATTTCTGGTGTCATCCTAGTAAATCTTTTCCAGTGCCTCCATATCGTTTTTATAATAGAATTGTTCACAATATTCCAATTGTGGTCTAACCAAGGTTCTATACAAGTTTAACATAACTTCTCCGCTTTTCAATCCTTTCCCTCTAGAAATAAACCCCTTTGCTTTGTTTGCTTTTTTTTATGGCCTTATTAAGCAGTGTCGCTACTTTTAATGATTTGTGTATCTGTACCCCCAGATCCCTCTGCTCCTCTACCCCATTTAGACTCTTATTATCCAAGCAGTAGGTGGCCTCCTTATTCTTCCTACCGAAATGTAATACCTCACACTTGTCTATAATGAAATTAATTTGCAAATCACACGCCCATTCTGCAAGTTCATTAATGTCTTCCTGTATTTTGTCGCAGTCCTCCTCAGTATTAACTATAACCCCTAATTTGGTGTCGTTCGCAAATTTTGAAATCTACTTCCAATTCCCGAGTCTAAATCATTTATGTAAATGAACAACAGTGGTCCCAGCACCGATCCTTGTGGAACACCACTTCCCACCTATTGCCAGTCTGAGTAACATACCACTTCCCACCTTTTGCTCTTATTCTTCCCAACCTTCAAAAAATACCTACACTCAGAAACTCACACATGGATTCCTTGCACATCCTATGCTCAATGCTCAAGTGATGTTTAGGGACCATCACTGTTGAACCATAAGTAGTGTTTGAAAGTGGCCAGCTAAATTACAAAAGGTTAAAAACTGAAGTCCTGCCCTCAAATTTGTGAAAGCATCAGCATTCCTTCAAAGAGGTAGTTTCACAATCAACACTGCTTTAGAGATAGGGCACCCCCAGTAACACTCCCTTTGATTAAGAAATCAGCCAAGCAATATAGGGACAGGATTGCTGATAATGTGAAATAGGGCTCGATATTAGGAGGGAGGCGGGTTGGCAGCGGGGGGTCGACTGGTCACGTGAGTAACACGCCCAGTGGATTCGGGGTGCTCCACACGCGATCGCAGCCTAATTGAAGGCACTTACCTTGGCTTCCGGGTTTTGCGCTGGAAAGCTGCACAGCAGGCGGACTACGCACCCGCATCATAGGCTGTCAGCTGGAGGAGCCCTATTTAAGGCAGCAGTCCTCCACTGACTGATGCTGCAGAAAGGAGCCAAAATTACAGCATGGAGCAGCCCAGGGGGAAGGCTGCTCCCAGGTTTAATGATGCCTCACTCCAGGTCCTACTGGATGGGGTGAGGAGGAGGGGGAGGACAGAGATCTTCTCCCCGGCGGAAGGGAGGAAGTGGCCTGCCTCTGCCACCATGAAGGCCTGGCTCGAGGCGGCAGAGGAGGTCACCAGCACCACTAACATATCACGCACCTGGATACAGTGCAGGAGGCGCTTCAATGACCTAAGTAGGTCAGCTGAAGTGAGTAAACTTACTCATTACCCTACACTCCCGTCTGCCACATCATCGCCACCGCCCCACATCTCCTTCTGCACTGCCAACACTACTCTATCACATCACTCCTCGCACCCACTCAAATCTCATCCTCATCTTACCTGCACTTACTCACCTCGCCAGTACTCATCCCACCACTACCACTCAACCCAATCCTCATACAATCTCATGGTTCTGTCTCGTACTCACCCTCTCATGCATCTCTTTCACTGGCAGCCTCACTCAACCTGCCACTACCTGTGCTGCAGCCACAGGGCATGCATCACATTTGTGTAGTAGGAAGCGTAAGGCAAACGTGTCGTGACCATGTCATGGTTTTTACTTATATTTGATTTCTGATCAACTCACATAACACATTATATTGTCACCACTACTGCCACATCATTGCAAATCTTGTCTGGTTTGTGCAATAGTGCCCTTTCCTGAGGATCACCACGAAGACCCACAACTGATGCCACCCATTGTGTCACTGCAGAGTGGGTGTCGTTGTATTTGCAGGGCTCTTTTGTGCAGACGACTGAGAGTCACCGGCGATGTCCCCGGTGGCACACTGGAAGGATGCGGAGGAGAAGTTGTTGAGGGCAGTGGTGACTTTGACAGCGACAGGTAAGTAGATGGTGCTCGGGCCAGCCGGGAGCAGCTCGGCATCAAGGAGGCTGCTTGTCGAGTGACCCTGAGCCTCCGTGTGCACTGCTTCTCAGAAACGTCCAGGAAGCTGAGCCTCGGTCTGTAGGCCCCCTGGCGAGGGTAGTGCCTTCTGCAACACATCTCTCTCTGCTGTTGCCCTCCCTCCTGCTGTGCATGTGGATGTGTCACAGCACTGTGTTGTGGAGCTCCATGTGTCAGAGGTGGACAGTGTGGCCGGCGAGGCTGGTGATGCTGTTCGTCTTCCGATGAGGTCATGACTGCAGCTATGGCGGCCCCCATTCGGAAGATGTATGTTTGAGGGGGTCCGCAAGGTAGGTAAATGCGTCTGCACATCGGGATTGAGGTTGCAAGTTGGTGAATTTTAATGTTAGGAGGAGAGTGGTGCAGGCCAAACTTTGTCCAAAGTGACAGAGTGGCCTCTTGCAATGAGTGAGGGTCTCAATCCCCACCTGTCAAATGGACCTTTGCAGCTGCCATAGGCTGGTGGCTGCAATACATCCATTTCAACTGGGAGTGTTTCCCCCAGTACGGGAAACACTCAGTTTAGATGAAAATCCCACCCCTCCTAAAATATCCTACAAATCAGGTCTGCTAATGATCTGAAGTATCCAATTAATTGGTTTAAGTGGTATCCCGCCGGCTTTAATTGCTAGTGGGAGTCCCGCATGAGGGGACTGCGCGCGCATCTAAGCGCATCACTGGGGAACCCGGAAGTGGGCGGGTTGGAGCCGGGCTCCGGACCTGCCCTGGGAATCCCCAATTTTCGGAGCCCCCCTGCCACGAACGTACCTGCTCGGACGTCTGAAAATCGAGCCCGTAGTGTACAGGAAATCCCTCACTTTCAGTTCTCAGCTGAATAGCGCAGAAGTGAAAACAAAAGCTGCAGTAATAGTTAAGCAGGCATCATTACAGATAGCAACAATTTCATAGAATAGAATCATAGAAGTTCACAACATGGAAACAGGCCCTTCGGCCCAACATGTCCATGTCACCCAGTTTATACCACTAAGCTAGTCCCAATTGCCTGTACTTGGCCCATATCCCTCTATACCCATCTTACCCATGTAACTGTCCAAATGCTTTTTAAAAGACAAAATTGTACCCGCCTCTACTACTGCCTCTGGCAGCTCGTTCCAGACACTCACCACCCTTTGAGTGAAAAAATTGCCCCTCTGGACCCTTTTGTATCTCTCCCCTCTCACCTTAAATCTATGCCCCCTCGTTATAGACTCCCCTACCTTTGGGAAAAGATTTTGACTATCTACCTTATCTATACCCCTCATTATTTTATAGACTTCTATAAGATCACCCCTAAACCTCCTACTCTCCAGGGAAAAAAGTCTCAGTCTATCCAACCTCTCCCTATAAGTCAAACCATCAAGTCCCGGTAGCATCCTAGTAAATCTTTTCTGCACTCTTTCTAGTTTAATAATATCCTTTCTATAATAGGGTGACCAGAACTGTACACAGTATTCCAAGTGTGGCCTTACTAATGTCTTGTACAACTTCAACAAGACATCCCAACTCCTGTATTCAATGTTCTGACCAATGAAACCAAGCATGCTGAATGCCTTCTTCACCACCCAAATTTGCATTTATATAGCACCGTTAATGTAGAAAAATGTGCTTATGGTGTGAGGAAAAAATGTCCAGTAATGTAACAAAAAATATTTGACACAATTAACATAATTCTACAGAGAATACAAATAGAAATTTGTTAAAATCAATCTCATCTCCTATTTTAACATTAACTCATTCTCTCTCATAACCTCAAAAGAGTGGAACGTCTTACCTCCCTCAGTTTTCCATTCTTTCGACAATCCACAGACCTCTAAAAGCCAAACTAAGCATCATCTAACCACCACTTTATCTGGCATTCTTTCCACTGTTTTCAACCTCAGCAGCATCCTGCAATATGGCCCTGAGCTCTTCCCCAGCATTTCTCACTTTCAATACAAAGGCTGAAGTATGAATGTATTATTTTACGACAGCGATTTATTTGGGGCAAGTATGTAGATGTTAGAGGCTGCACATCATTAAGTGCAGGTTTACAAGAAAATAAAAGCAGAGACGAGGGTTGTACATATTAAAATGACTAGCCACGGTATGATTAGTTTATTTTTCTCAAACTGTCGCTTTCTTATAGGTATTCTGTTTATTCTTCACCTTCTAGTGTTTTTCTATTAAAATATATATTTTTAAACTTTTCAATTCAATTTTGGGTGGATTTGTTAATGCGAGTTACCAAGAGACTTTGAATGACCCATTTTACAAAGTCGTGTGAAATGTGCCCCCTCTCAGTTTTCCTGCACTTGTTTTTGTCTTTCTCCTGAGCCAACAAATTCTTTTGGAGTGCAATTCTATGGGTGTAATTTGGACCTCTGATACCTCGCCTTAGTGATCATTTTTCATCTGCAAGCTAGACAATAAATGTCAGCAGGCTACTCGACTATGAAGCATCCCAGCTGTGCCTAATCCTGTCTTCACCTCACATCCACATACATACACGTCTATCACTGGATAATGATGAGGAACAGGAACCTTGATTAACATTACCCCTCCCGAAAGGCAGATGACAGTATCACTCTCATCCTGACTGTGATTGTCTAACTCAGTTCAGGTGGGGATTAAATCTCAACACCTCAGCTACCCATTGGGTTAAACCAACTGAGCCATTGGAGAAGCTAAATGAAGTATTTTCCCTGGATGTGGGTCGACTTAGCCACCTTCTCATTTTAGTCCAGGAACTGCAGAGTGAAACCCTATAGGGTGAATTAGTGCTTGCAATTAATAAATCTCATCACATGATGGTCTCTGACTCCAGCACTCTCTGTTGAAAGCACTTCTGGCTGCCACAGTACTGGAGACGTAGACCAGAGTGTAAATCACCAGAACAGAAACAGCACATTGTGGCCTAGAAATTGGGCCGTGTGGTGCCCGTTTTTCAGGCGCCATGCAGCCTACTAAGATCCCAAAATGACGGACAGGAGGCACGCACACTGTTCCGGCCGGAAGTGTGCCGATCACCATTCTGGGTAAGGACAAACAAGAGGTGTCCTTTACCCATGCCTGAATCAGTCAAAGAGGCGGTTCCCAAGTTTAGTTTCCACCTTCCTCTCCGCAGGATTTGTAAAGGTTATTTTTTCCTCTTTATATCAGTTTTAATTTGTATATGCAATAGGGCTAATGCCTGTTTGAGGTCCCCACTCCAACATAAGTTTGCCCTGAGGCAGCCAATGCCATCATGAATTTGCTCTCAGGGAAACCAGCCCTATGGAATGCTTGCCAACCAAGGTAAGTAACTTATCTGAATGTGATACCAGGAGGAGCAGGAGTGCTCCTAGTGGTGGGCCACTGCATCACGCCGGCTCCATGACAATGCGGCCCGAGGCCCAATATCTCGGGAGCCTCGGACCTCATCATTCTGCCCAATGGGCACTCCCGAATATCTAGGTTGTTATATTTTCTTCTAGCTTGTGAAATGTACACATTGAAAATAACCGTGTTTTTTAAAACTTTATTCAGCTATGTTAACATTATACTCTATTACAGTAGTAAGTAGTAAGAATGGATTGAACACAGTACTTTTATAAAGTCAATTTAATTACAACCTGCTGATAATTTGTGCATCTACTGTCATGTACAATGGTTACATGTATATTTCTCATTGAAAGACAGACATCAATCAGCATGAACAGCAATGCCAGTGAAGCCATTTCTATTCTACATCTGGCATTTTAAGTACCGCTCGTGTGTTTTTTTTAAGTTTTTCCTCATTACTTTAACAGTAATTTAGTTAAAGGTCTCACAATCAAATATGGTATTGTGTTCATAAGAATGGTTATTTTGTTCTTGATATTGATCAGTCTAGGGCTTGTGCAGCCTTCATTTTAAAGAACTGCCCTCAGGCCCTCATGCTGGTGCCCTTCATCTCACTCTGGAATGTCACTCAAGACAACCTGCCAGCATAGTTCTTTTTCTATGTGATAAAGCTCACACTACAGGTTAATATGTCAGCTTAGATCAGGGATCGACAATCATGACTATAACCTAATCATGTAGTTACCTGCACAAACAGCTCCTCCTCCAAGGTTTCCTCATCCTACCTAGCTCCCTCATCATAATTTTTCTTTTCAAATCAATGCATAAAAGTTCAAAAAGAAGAGGGTCGTATAACACTGTCGGCAGCATTCTGCCAATAGCAATTCTGTGGATGCCCAGTGTTTGAGTATTTGTAAAGCAACAATAAAATTCTAAAAAGCTTTACAATCAAAATCTATGCAGTTTAACAATAAGTTGAATAAAAAATGTGCACAGCTGACATGCTTCTCTTCAACAGTTAATAAAAAAATAAAATCCATCCCAAAATAAACAGTAGTGATTCCAAGCATCACCGCACTTGGGGAAGGCAACATTTCTTGTTCTAATTTGCAACAATCAATACAGGAAAATAAAGACTGAAATTGATTTTCCTCAAACATCTCACTACGGGACGCTATACAATCCAAAAGATATCCAAGTAGGAATATCGGAAGTTAAACATTTAATTTAAAAAAAAACAGCCCACATTCTACTGACTGAGGGTGGAATTTCTGCAGGGGTTCCCCGTTTATGTTGTTTCTCCAGGGTTTCTCCAAACGTTCCATCGAAGTTAAAGTGGACGATCGGGTGAACACCCATGGAAATTCAACCCTGAATGTAATTTTCATTGCACAGGCTTTCGCTTACGTGAATAATAAGAAATTTGAATAGATCATCACTTCAACGTCTGCATTCCACAAAGATATCTGAAGCTAACTGCCCCATAAATTGCAGAGAATATCACCAGTAACGCTATTTTATAACCGTTCCCTCGCCTAGCAGCGATGGAAATGTAGGCAAGTTATACAATTCTTTCACACAAAGGATGGGTCTATAATTCACCACATCTAGCCTCAGTCAGTGTAATCACTTTACAACAAACTATGAAAAGAACTGGTAATTGTCATTTACTGTTTCCACTTCAGGGAAGCTGGTATCCACATTCCTGAGAGGTCCAACAATTATTATAGAAAACATACTCAAGTTTTTGGAAAAAAATTGAATAAAAGAGCAATGTACTTATCGAAAGAGAGAGAGATGAAGGAAAGAAGGATTGATTTACATTTCACAATATTTATACATTCAGCCAGCAACACCATTTACGGTCTATTGTCCTTATGGTTGTGGCTTGCACCGTGCTTACGTCTTCTCTTTGGCTTCACATGCTCCTTTTCTTCTGTTGGCCAACTAAACCCATTGATAGTAACCGTGCCACTTTCATTATCAATCTCTTCATAGTCAGAATCTTCTTGGGTTGTTCCTGCCAAGTTCTTGTCAGGATAAATTTCTTTTAGTTTCCCATCAAAGTATGTTCCTAGGCTTCTCCCAGCTTGGGCCACCTCTGAATCTGGCTATAAAAGATCATTGCATATTAAATAGATAAATCCAGATGTAATTGTTTTGTATACACATGAAAATTCAATGTTCAAATTCTGTTTTATTACTTATATTACTTGAAATTGCATAATGTGATATCAGTAATGAACACATTAACGAGTTGGTTTTAACAAATAGTTTAATTCAATAAATAGCTTAAAATAACAGACAAAATAATTTCATACGAATGTATTAACATGTTCATCATCAGTATCACAAGGGAGAATTTTATCCCTCCAGGACGGGTAGGAGTGGCAGGGAAGAGGGGGGGATTAAATTCTTAAAAATGGGAAACCCAAAGCCAACCTGCCGCAAACACGTCGACTTCCGTTTTAACTGCGGCGGGCGAGTAACCTGCTTTCAAGAGGCAGGTTGGTAATTATATGTCAATGAGGCTGCACGTCTCAGATTTTAGCAGCCGTTTGGATTTAATGGGCGCGGGCTGGGGTTTCCCAGCGCTTGGGAAACCCAGCACCTAAAGGGAGGTGAGAATTGCCAGATCCAGCAGGTAAGTGCTTTTCCAGCACTGCCTGTGGGTCAGGAGGAGCAGGAGTGCTTCTCTATGGCCCCCCAAGCTAACCTGCCGCAATCTGCCTCCCTCCCCGCGATCGGCCGACCCTCCTGACGCCCCTCCTAGTGATCTACAGACCCACCCCCACCTCCCACGATCCAATGTTTCCCCCACCACAATAGCCGACCTTCCCACGATCCGATGTCTCCCTCTCACCCACTGAGATCTCTCCCTCCCCCCCTCCTATCTGGTCCCCAGCTGCGGCCTTCTACAGCAGCCCTTCCCGCTGGCCAGCCTCTCAGTCTGGCTAGCTGCCAGGCAGGAAACAGAAAAAAAATTCAAATGAGGTCCTGCCATTAAATTCAGCAGGACCTCCGCCTTTTCCGTATTTTCCATCCGCAGTCACCCCCATTCCCTCCTCACCTCCCCGTAAATATCGGGGCCACCCAATCAATTTCAACCCAATAGATACTAAAAACAACAGCCTTTCAAAGACATATCAAGACAGGTTGGGCTGATGGTATTTGAAATGGTGGCAGGCTGGCAACAGGGGGGGTTGGGGGTGAAGGTGCGTGTGGCAAACATAAATACGTTTCCGACGCGATTGCATCGTAATTGATGGTGATTAACATACTCTCCGGGTTTCGCACCCGGCAGCCTGATTGACAGGCCGGCTGGGAGAGAGAGAGAGCAAGACGTCATCCAGCGCTGGAACGGAAGATCGGGGAGGGGGGTGAAGAAGGGGAGGTCAGGGGGACATTGGCGGGTGAAGAGAGGGAGATCAGAGAGGGAGACATCGGACATCCGAGCAGGGTGGAAAGGTAGGTTGATTTTGTGTTTTAACTTCTTGCAGTAGTTTTTTATTTAATTTATTTTGTTTCTTTTTGCCTGATCCAATCTGGTTTCACCAGGCGTGAATCAGAAGCCATGGGAAAGCCGCCCAGGTAAGTTAAAAATCGATCTAACTACCTAATAGGTCACAAGTAAAGTGCCTTAAGTACATCAATGAGGTATATTTGGTTCTTTAATTGCCGGCAGGACTTCCGGACTCGGGACGCCCACGCACACACTGGTGCGTCAGTGTGGAACTCGGAAGTCGACGGGTTGGAGCTGGGCTCTGAACCCTAACGGAATTTCTGAGATTTTCGGAGCCCCCCCACCCCCAACAGACCCACAATTTCCTGGGATATTCGAGCCTATTAAGTACATGAAAGAGATAGACTAGCCTGTCAGCAACTTTATGGGAGCAGCCTGCAGGCAATGTTAGCAACGAGGTGAAATTCTACTTGGGCTGGGTGGGGAACAAATAATTAACTAACTCAGGAGCAGGAGCCATGCTGATTTCTTGCTCCTCCCAGCCCAGGGACACTAAGGCCAATTCTAGAAATCACCAGCTATCCTGGCGGAGTTCAGGCAACTCAGCAGACTAGGGAGCGAATTTTGGATACCAATGCCCTCATTATTTTCGAAATCTAAAATTAAATCAACAGGAACAATTTCACCATCATGGTATCCTGGGAAGGCCCAACTGCCTCTGGATTGAATTTGGAAATGAAACTTTAAGAATCAAATATTACAAAAATCTTTTTCACTGTATAAAATGTAGTAGAATCATTAGTGCCTGTCTGGAGAAAAGGAGGGCAGAGCTTTGTGAGTTGCAGAATGTTGGTGGCCTGACGTTATCAACTATTCATTATTCAGTACTTGGGGGAAATGGTGCAACTACATTCATTGTGACGAGAACTTTTTAAAAATTCTTACTTGGATGGAAATTGACAGAAAAGCTGTATTACAATATGCTGCATGCAGGCACAAATGAGTAGCTGCTGTGAACATATCTTCTAAATTCAGAGACCCAGGTGAAAGACCAAAACCTATGCTGCAGGACTCCACGAAGAGCAGGAAAAACAATGAGATAAATCAAGACATAATGGTGAAATGACATCAAGACTCGGCGTTAAAATACTATAGACTGTAGAAGGAAGGAAATATTGAGGGACAGAGGGAATTCTAGGAATGAGCCTGTTAGAGTCTGATAACACTAGTACCAGAGAGACATGTAAATCTTACTCACATAATTAAACTTTGCACAATTCATAAACATGAGCTGAATGTCAGAAATAAACTCTTCTGGTGTATAGTAGTGGAGGGGACTCTTTTTCAGAAGTTTTGCCCTGATTGTAGAAAGATCCATTGGCCTTTTGATAATCTGGTAGTAATGACGTGCCTAAATAAAAGCAAATGCTGATTAATAAGTGGCAAAAATTAGAAACGCAAGAAAAAATATTACTGAACAAAAAAAAGAATATTAAAATATACACTTATTTTATTTTTATCTAACGCACAGAACTGATTGCCCTGAAAACCTTTCAACAATTCTGATTTCAGTTAGCAACATTTTTAAATTCCCTTTTCCCCACACCCCCCCCCCCCTTTCCATATGCAGACATCAACTCATGCTGGGGTTGGCAGGCCTTTAGAATCTTGCAAAAGTGTCCATATTTCATAGGATCCTGGACAGTGTCAGCAGGCTATTTTACTCTGGATTGCATTGTTGCTGAGCCTGAGCCTGTCCTGACCAAACATCTGCACAGGCACACTTGCCAGCGAGGGTCACTGAGTTGCAATCAAGAGTTGGGATCATGGCTGCTTTTTCCCCTTCCTAGCCCAGAGACACTAGGGGCAATTTAACATAGTAAATGCTGGATATGGATGAGAACAGCTAACTTACAGGAGGCATACCTGGAACCTCTCTGATCTGTATAGTTTAGTACCATATTGGGAGTGCATTTATCCAAAATCATTGTGACAACTCTGCCCTTTATTGGACTACACATCATGCTCTCAGTGAAAGGGCAGTACTACCTGGGCTCCAGATTTCTCCTCAGCCTCCCCTTGCCACGATACATGATTGGACAGCAGGATGCACAATACAAATAGAGCAAGCCACAATTAGCTTTTATTTCTCCTTTTTGTATGGAGCTTGGAGAAGAACTGGTGGAGTCCATCCAAACCAAGGTAGATAGGTTCAAGGATCAAAATGTCATGAGCTCACAACCTTCATTTTGAGAGTCAACTGCTTGAATTACAAGAGTGCTTGGATATTTTGCTTTCATAGTATTTATTGATGTGATGTTAATTTTTGGGGTGGTAAGCAAGCAAGCAAACTGACCAGCTGTTCCTTGGGTTCTGCTTTTGTATACCAGGGCATTGAGAGATACACATAATTGGTCATATCTGTCTCAGCTTGTGTATACTGTGCCCTCCTATGGGGAAATGCCAAATCTTTTGTCAACAGCCCAACAGAGATAGGGAATTCACCATGGCAGGAATTACCATAACAAACATTTTAGCCCTGCATTCCATGGCACACCCAACATGTTATACAGTCTATGCCAGCGTTTACCCTCCATGCCAGCAAATAGTCCTAATCACATTCACCCAACCTGTTCCCATATCCCATTATCCCCTTTTCCTTCATCCACCTATCCAATCTAATCTTGAACGCTGACATAGTTTCTGCCACAACCACTAACCCTGGAAGTAAATTCCACAACTCTGTGTAAATAAATTTCTCCTGCTCTCTGTTTTAAATGCTTTGGGACATTCTGAGATTGTGAAAGGAACTTATATAAATGTAAGCTGTTTGTACTCTCTTTCTTTCAATCTCAAATGCATTTAATTTTGTATCTATGGCCCTTTGTTCTGGACCGCTCAACTACTGGGAACAGTCTGCTCAAAACTTTCACATCTTCCAAGAATGGTACATCACTGTCCCTCCCTGTGCTGCTATTTTTAGGTTTAGTTACTTTGTTCTACTTTAAATTGAATAAGTCTCAGTGATAGCACTCTGAGTCAGAAGGTTGTGGGTTCAAGCCCCACTCCAGAGACTTGAGCACATAATCCAGGCTGACACTTCAGTGCAATACTGAGGGGACTGCTACACCTTTGGAGGTGCCGTCTTTCAGATAAGATGTTAAACTGAGGCCCTGACTGCCCTCTCAGGTGGGCATAAAAGATCCCATGGCACTATTCTAAGAAGAGCTGGGGATTTCTCCCAGTATGTATGGCCAATATGTATCCCTGAACCAAAATTATTAAAACAGATTATCTGATCATTTATTTCATTGCTGATTGCAAGTTCTTTATTTATTACTTACACATAGTATCAACTGGTCTAATTAGCACCTCCTTCCCCCCTCTCACCAAATTCCTGTTTTAGAAATTCTTACTTTCACTCTATTCCCACCTCATTTTGTGATGTCCTCATGGCTCAATTTGAAGCTCTCACAACTACCTCTCTATATACATTTCAGACACAAACCAGTTTCAACTGGTCAGTCGGCCCACAACTACACAAAATCTAATTGACCTATTTACAGTTGACTGACAGTTGACTGCCAACTGACTTGCAGTTACACAAGTTAAAATCTAAGCTTAAATGTAGGTTCATTAAAAAGCACAAGCTTTGTACTGCTTATTTAATACCTTCAACTGTGAAAACTGAACTAACATTTACATCACAGAAAGAAAGATGCAGTCAGTTAATGGCAGGGTCCATTCATTAACATTGGTGCATCACTAACTTGATCCAGGCAATTACCTGCAGCCATATTGGTGATCTCCTTCGCTGCAGAAAGCCAGCTGCTTACATTCCCTATACATGGCTCTGAATGTTGATAGAATAACCAGATGCAGCACCACTACATCCGCGCCAAACATTGCACAAACTCTTCTATATGAAATATAATAGCAAATGACAGCAAACTATGCTCACCAGTGGACTGACGGGCTCGTGGAATGGCAGGCTTAGTGAGTAGCAGTAAAGGTGCAATGCCAGCTTCTCACATTTCTGCAGGCAACACAGTTCACAGTTAATGAAGAAGCTCTTTGATTGGATATGCACATACAATTACACACACTCATTACAAGTCACCATTTTATTTGGATAATTCAGGCAAGATATTAAATGTAATCAAAAACAAAATACTGCGGATGCTGGAAATCTGAAATAAAAACAGAAAATGCTGGAAATATTCAACAAGTCAGGCAGCATCTGTGGAAAAGAAAGAGAGTTAATGTTTCAGGTCAAAGACCCTTTCGTCAGAACTGGAAAAAGTTGAAGATTAAACAGTTTTTAAGCAAATACAGATGCAGGGAAGGGGTGGGAGGAGAGGAAGGGGAGCGGAGGAAAGAACAAAAGGGAAGGTCTCTGATAGGGCAGGAGTGATTAAATGACAAAAGGGATGATGGTGCAAGGCAAGGAAGGTGGTAATGGGACAAATAAAGAAACAAAAGCTGGGTCTATGTGAACCGTAAAGGCAACATCAGAACCATTACCAGCACTGGCTGTCCAAAAAAAAGGGGAGCAATGGTTATGATCTGAAGTATTGAAATCAATGTTGAGTCCAGAAGGTTGTAAAGTGCCTAATCGAAAGATGAGGTGCTGTTCCTTGAACTTCCGTTGAGCTTCATTTGAACAGTGTAAGAAGCCGAGGACAGAGAGGTCAGAGTGGGAGTGGGACGGGGAATTAAAATGGCAAGTGACCGGAAGGTCAGGGTCACGCTTGTGGACTGAGCGGAGGTGTTCAGCAAAGTGATCACCCAATCTGTGTTTGGTCTCCCCAATGTAGAGGAGACCGCATTGAGAGCAGCGAATACAGGAAACTAAATTGAAATAAGTTCAAGTAAATCGTTGTTTCACCTGGAAGGAGTGTTTGGGGCCCTGAACGGTGAGAAAAACAAGGAGGCGAAAGGGCAGGTGTTGCATCACCTATGCTTGCACAGGAAGGTGCCGTGGGGAAGAGAGCGGGTGTTGGGTGAGATGGACCAGGATGTCACGGAGGGAGCGGTCCCTTCGAAATGCTGAAAGGGAAGGGGAGGGGAAGGTGTGGATGGTGGTGGGATTGCACTGGAGGTAGCAGAAATGGCGGAAGATGATACGTTGAATGTGGAGGCTGGTGGGGTGGAAGGTAAGGACAAGGGGGACCCTTTCATGGTTCTAGGAGGGAGGGGAAGGGGTGAGGGCAGAAGGGCGGGAAATAGGACGGACACGGCCAAGGGCTCTGTCAACTACAGTGGAGGGGAATCCTCGGTTGAGGAAAAAGGAAGACATATCGGAAGCACTGGTGTGGAAGGTGGCATTGTCAGAACAGATGTGACGGAGATGGAAAAACTGGAAGAAGGGAATAGAGTCCTTACAGGAAGCGGGGTGGGGGGGAAGAAGTGTAATCAAGGTGGCTGTGGGAATTGGTGGACTTATAATAGATATTGGTTGACAGTCTATCCCCAGAAATGGAGATAGAGATATTAAATGTACTGGGTATTAAAGGGGAAGGCAGTTGAAGGGTTAGTATGCTTCACATTGTAAGCACTGCCCCTACACTTACCCGCTCTTAAATAGTTAGCACCTTGGACAGGAATATTGAATACAGAGCTCGTACACTTTGGAGGAAGTTATTCTAAAATGTAGTAAATTAGAGAATATTACAAATAATTTTCTAAATTCAACTGCAAGAAAGAAAAACAAAAATTACATTGCTGGAGATACCTTGACAGTTGTTTCAAGAAACTCAGCATCAATTCAGTTACACTGTGTCAGGCAAATGATAATACACCTCAAAATGCATTATTCTCAAATATTTGCTCAGTAAGGATGTACTGAATTTAAGTGCTGCTGCTCACCCTTTGGTCACCAACGGAGAGTCCCTGTAAAGTTCTTATCCCTCTGTTTTCATTGATATGCCGCATATTTTCACAGTCATATTCCACTTCTGGCATCACCACGTTCCGACACAAGGTACACAACCACTCACCCCTGCAAATAAAAAATATGAACACACACATGAACAGGTGAATTGAAATTTTAAAAAGTCTCACTGTTAGTGTACTTTTAAAAATTAGTTACAGTGGCTCTCCCCTCGGCCTGATTGCCAAAGGCACTGCCCAATGTGGAATGGAGCTACACAATCCAGGAAGGTCTTGGGTTCAATTCCTAATCTGTGTTGTGTTAGCTAAGGCAGTGGTAGTGATGCTTCTGGGTTAGAGAAGTGCTTCTGGGCTAGAGAGGTTAGATGTCATGTTCCTGTTTGCTATCCAGCGATATGTGTATGTGGGGTGGACAGGATTGGGCTCGACTCTAATGCCTTCATGGGTGGATAGCTTCCCAACACTCACTATCTAGGCTCACATGAAAAAAAAACATTTGAATGAGATACTGGTGGGAAGCTGGTATCTATGGAACCATAGTCCAGCATGAATCCAGAATCAAGAGGAGAAAATTGGAGGTTCTGGTGCTAGTTGCTCTGATTATGCCAAACTGCACTGTTATTCTTAAGTGGGCTTGAACTAAAGCAAATTCTTAAACTCTTTGTAAAAAACTATTTATAAACTAACATGCCTGTAGACAATGTGTTTTATTATGCTAGACAGCACCTCAGAGTTTCCTTCACTTATAATAAAACTACTCTCAGATATATATTTGTCTACACCAAAACTGCTGTTGATTCCCTATCTCACCTGGGGAACATGAGAAAAATCTCCTCTGGTTCCTATGTATTTGCAGCATTGTGAACAGAGTTGGACAGTATCCTGATCTATGTTTCTAGCTAAACCACAAATGCATTCTTTTAGAAAATGTTCATAATTTTGCTGGAATAGTGAAGATAGGAGATAATCCCACTATGTTTATGATGGCGCTAACCTAGCCACCAAGGGAAACCTTCTCACCTAAAGTCCTCAGTTTACATTTTTGTTATAGACTCGGAGGAAAGAAAAGCATGGAAAAGGATGAAAAGTCATTTCGAGAAGACCTGTATAAACCCCGCAACACTGAATCAAACTGGTTTATTTCTCTTGGTGTCATCAATTTGTGCATGACAGTAATTGGGAGGGGCCATTACATTGCTAAACTCCAGCACAAGGTTACAACACAAGAGGATTTCAGATCAAAGTTCTTCACATTGGTTCAGAATTTGCTGTCAGAATAATGGTGAGGCTAATGACACTTGCTGTTATTTATGCATAAATGGTCCAGCAACTTCAGGCGAAGAGTAGCTATGCAGTTAAATGCGACTATCCAAAAGTTGTTGTCCGAGTTGCACCGCTCGGTTAGCTTCGTGAAAACGGCTTTTCGCTGGGTGCCTCACCATGGAAATGCATTGAATGTCATGAAGTTGTTGTATTTGTGCAATAGATAAAAACTAAACCCACCACAGATATTTAGGGCCAGTAATTAGTAGCGCAAGTATCCTTTTAACTATGTGATCATTGTTAATTACTGCCAATCAACCTCTCTGGCACTGAAAATTAACTATTACAAGCATGGGGTCTCATTCTTTCTTCAGATTTTGAATTTTTTGGGGAAATTTTAAAAATGTCAAATTTTAAATTTAAAATGTTTTTTTTTTCTTACTTTTCCTTTCTGTCTCTTTTTTTCCTCTCTCTTTTAATCCAATTTTTCTTTCCCTCTCTTTATTTCTCTTTCTGTACCTGATTTGACATTGAATTAAACCCCTTTCATGCACCCTCCTCAGTCCGACCTGTGTTTATTTAATGTCACTGGTTAAGGAAATACCCTGCTGTTTGCCCTGTTCACTCAGGTCACAGATGCCCTGTTTCCCTTGCTGCATGGTTATCAGCTCGCACTTTCAGCAACTTTGTGGGCAAAGATTTTTTGAGCTGAAGGATGCAGGAGCAAGTTTAACTAATGGCAGATGCCGTTAGATGCCCTGCTACAGCAAATTCTGGCCCATCAAGTTAGTCTAATGCATTCTTTAACAGAAGGACAAAATATTCCACGTACATCCTGGCACTGAGGCTCCACTATAATTTCCCTGCAGAGCAAATTTTCTCCCATTTAAAGTTAAGCTTCAAAATAAACTGAAAGATGCAAACATAGAGCAGATCCAGCTGCACTGATTTGAAGATATGAATTGAAGTACATAACACAGCAATGTCATTTTTGGTTACATTACTTTTAAACCTTTGAAAATATATAATCTAGCAATTAATCACGGAGTTCTGTTTTTATCATTGTACCCTGTTTTGCACTGGTATCAGTAAACCACAGCACGTCATACTGTAAGTATAAGAAGAATAGCTACGTATCGTTCAGAAAATATTGTAGTAAGTTGTTTTGACTTTCATTATTTTGTTTCTTTTGTATCCCAGCACAAACACCACAGAATTAGAGAATTTTACAGCACAAAGGAGGCCATTTGGCTCATTGCATCTGTGCTGGTTCTCCAAAAGAGCTGTCCACTTATTCTTTCCCCACACTCACTATTCATTTTTTCCAAATATTTATTTACTTCCCTTTTAAAAGCTATTGTGGATTATGCTTTCTCTACTGTTTCTGGTTCCATGTCCTAACAAACTTCAGCATAAAAAATATTATCCTATCCTTCCATTCTTTTGGATGGTATTAAATTTATGCCCACTAGTTACCAACTCACTGACCAATGGAAATTTTGAGCACCTCTATCAGATCTCCTCTCAACCTTCTCTGTTCTAATGAAAGGACCTCCAGTTTCTCAAGTCTGTTCTCATAATTAAGCTTCTCATCCCTGGTATCATCAGCAAATCTTTTTTGGAGCCTCTCCATGGCCGTTAACATTTTCAAGAGCACTTAAAATTAGATATACTATTCTAACTGCAACCTAGCTAACGATTTATATAGGATTAACATTACTTCCTTGCTTTTGTACTCTATGCCCTTATGTATATATAATTCTACATGCCATACAACTTTACCAACTTGTCCTCCCATTTTTAATGAAGAGATTTGTATAACTGAAACCCCAAGCCTCTCTACTATTCTACTCATTTTGAAATTTTACAATTTTGTATGTACTCCCTCTATTTTTCTCCTCAAGAATGCATAACCTCATATTTCTCTGCATTAAATTTCATCTTGTGTCTATTTGCCAAATCTACTAATCTCTCATACCTTGCTGAAGTTGCTTTCAGTCCTTTTTGTATGTAACCACACTTCTAATTTTTGTGTCTGCAAATGTTGATATTGGGCCAAATCAAGTCCAGATCATTTAAAAACAGAGAAGAGCAATGGTTCCAACAATAATCCTGGGGGACATATTCCAAATCCAAAACACACCTTTAACCACGATTTTGTTTCCAATCCTATGTTCGAAGGATTGCAGGCAGAGCTTCTGCTATTTCCTCTCTGATTTTCCTCAGCATTCTAGAATGCATGTTATCAAGGTGTAATGTATTTAAATAATAGCATGATCAATATTTTGGTAATTGTGGGCTCGTGTACTTTTTGATCCTTGGCCAAAAAATTCACCTCAACCTTGTCATAGAATCATAGAATGGTAACAGCACAGAAGGCGGCCATTCGGCCCATCGAGCCCATGCTGGCTCTTTGAAAGAGCAATCCAGTTAGTCCCATTCTCCCCACTCTTTCCCCATAGCCTTGCAAATTTTTTCCCTTCAAGCATTTATCCAAAACCTTTTTGAAAGCCATGATTGAATCTGCTTCCATCATCCTTTCAGGCAGCGCATTCCACATCACAACTACTCGCTGCATGAAAAAAAATTTTCCTCATATCGCCTTTGGTTCTTTTGCCAATCACAATAAATCTGTGTCCTCTGGACTCTTTCGCCAATGGGAACAATTTCTCTTTATTTACTTTATTTAAACCCTTCATGATTTTGAACACTTCATTCAAATCTCCTCTTAACCTTCTCCGCTCTAAGGAGAACAACCCCAGCTTCTCCAGTCTATCCACATAACTGAAGTCCTTCATCCCTGGAACCATTCTAGTAAATTTTTTCTGCACCCTCTCTAAGGCCTTCACATCCTTCCTAAAGTGCAGTGCTCAGAATTGGACACAATACTCCACTTGTGGCCGAACTAGTGTTTTATAAAGGTTCAACATAACTTCCTTGCTTTTGTACTCTATGCTTCTATTTATAAAGTCCAGGATCACATATGCTTTTTTTAACCGTTTTCTCAACCTGTCCTGCCACCTTCAAAGATTTGTGCACATATACCTCCAGATGTCTCTGTTCCTACATCCCCTTTAGAATTGTACCATTTAGTTTATATTGCCTCTCCTCATTCTTCCTACCAAATTGCATCACGTCACAGTTCTCTGCGTTAAATTTCATCTGCCATGTGTCAGCCAATTCCACCAGCCTGTCTGTCCTTTTGAAGTCTATTACTATCCTCCTCACTGTTTACTACACTTCCAAGTTTTGCGTCATCTGCAAATTTTGAAATTGTGCCCTGTACACCCAAGTCCAAGTCATTAATATATATAATAAAAGGCATCATTCACTAGCAGACTAAAAGGATCACAATAACTAAAAGCAACATTTACATTGGGAAGCTGAGCAGAGAAGGCACGTGGCAGCCAAGGTGGAACACCTTCGGACATCGATCACAACACAACAGCTCCCCTCCATTCAAACAGACTGCGCAATAATCCTCGTTTTCATCAGCAGCACCTGCTACCATTGGGGTTGTCTGAAGAGATGGTCCGTTAATGGATTTTTCAGAAGGTTTGTCATCCGAAGGAGACGGGGATGCTACAACATCAGGAGACAGGCCAGAAATGACTGCAGTGTCATCCAGCTCACTTTGTTGAGGGGGGGGAGGGTTCGAATTTGGTGGAGTGAGTGTGTTGTCCAGAGTAATGTTCTTTAAAAAAAAAGTAATAAAATTAATGTACAGCATACATCAAGGAAATAGAGCTTCTATAACATTCCACAATTACAATTTTAATGCAAAATAAATGAGACTATGCAAACAATGGTGGTCATATTTATTAATAAAACAATTTAACGATTCAGATCAAGCCTTGCCTCATTAAGTAATAACTCAGTTCGCCTTCGGAGAGATTGAAGTAGTACACACAAGAGGTCGCAAATGTCTGGTTCCGATCACAATGTGGTACCACTGTTATACCCCTGGGTTATGTTATTGTGCAAGTAGATATAGGGAAGTATGAGTTAACCCCCATAAAGGTAAGATGATCAGACCACTTATGGGAGCAACTACAATCACTGAATTCAAGAAGGTATCTATGGCAGGCCCGAATTTATAACAGCGACTTCCCCCCTCCCTTGCACAGGAATTGTAGCATCCCCCAAACCTAAAGTTCCACAGGCTAATTATTACATTGAGAGTGACAACTGGAAATACTAAAGTGACTTAATCTGTAAAGAAAGGAAATACTAAAACTTAGAAGACATGGTAGTTGATATGGATTCATTTTTCTCACCACAGATCCAAAATTGATGTTCTTTTTTATGGGGGGGGGAATATCTGTAGAAACACGGTTAATGTTTGACAAATTTATTAAAATTTGAGAGTTTATGACATTGCAAGGTATGGTCAATTTTTTTTTCTTTAACAAAATATCTTTCTGCTCACCTTTGTTGCAGTATGTGAGGTCTGATTATCCAACATCACAAGAAAGCTGTCTTTGTCTTCATCAAAATCTGGCTGCACTTTGAAGACAGGGTGCTGACCAGTGGATGGTCCACGGATCTGTAACCGCTCTAAACGCACATAAGGGACCTTCACCCCATCAATCTGACCCCTGCAATCAGCAGATTAAATCAGACAAGTAATAACTGCAGTGTAGGAATACAGTTACAGAAACATGGGAGCTAATTTTAAGTTTCAGCGCACAAAGTGCCATCCGTCCGCCCAGTGTAAATGCCCACGAGGCTTGAACCATTTTGAGGCCCTGGCCTCATTTGCATACAGCCAGCGAGCTGCATGTGTTAAATTGACGCATGTGCTAATCGGAGGACGGGTTATCAAACAGCTTCGATGCGGAGGCAGTCGACAGTTGGAGCTTGGGGGATGGAGGGAAAGAGGCGGGGGGGTGGGGGGAGGGGGTACGCATACAGACTGGCAGCAGGCCTGAGTATTTTTGTGGGGCACCCCTACTTCTCCTGGCCCCACAAAAAAAAAGATTAAAATGTATTTGAAGGACAACTGGTTGGAGCATTCAATACCGGTACAAATGGCAGCGCACGCTCTGTCCATTTGTACCTGAAAATGGCAATTGGAATCCTATGTATGGCTTAGGATCATGATTTGCATATGACTAGTGGCTTCCTGCCTGAAATAGGCAGGCGCTCCTGCAGCTACTCACAGGACCCTATCCAGATGGCCGTAGCAGGAGTGCTAGCATAAATGGGGTAGTAAGTGTCATTTTCAGGCTGATAACACCCCATTTACGCTGGGAGTTAAAATCATCCCATAGAGCCCATGACTCCAGTTAGTGGTTTACAATATTTATACCACTCAGGAAGCAAACTACATAGTAAAGCAATAAAGGTGGCATATAAATACTGTGAGGCATTGATTGGGGATGGTTTGGGGGGGGGGGGGGCGGTAATCATGCATTTATAACTATCTGAAATTATAGGATTTTCTTTGGGAGTTAACTGGAAATGTAATGGGATTGTTGGGAATTTTTTTTGTGTTTGAAAATAGAACTGGTATTCATGTTACACTACAGATATATCAGGAGCTCACTGTTTAGGAAATCACAGGTACAAACCCCTGTTACATTTCTGTTATTGCAACCCCTGTTATTCCTATTTCAATTACCTCATTCTTTTGCTTCAACATATATTCTTCCAATTTTGCAAACTTGATTGTATACTCATAGTATGGTCACATTAATCATTAATCATTTCTCCATCTCCTTTTCACTCATTTTTCCCCTCCCCTGTTTACTTGCAATCACTTTAGGATTCAAACATTCCCATAATATTATTATTATTATTGCACTCACTAGCACACACAAAAAACTGAGACAGATAACCTTCTGTATTAGTGGCTAGTCTACCTGCTTCTGCATGGTTAAGATGCAGTCCATTATTCCTACATCATCCTGGTTTATCTCCGAAACAGACCCAATTATCTATTAAGTCCAACATCTTATGAGTAGCACCAGCTATCCCTTATCTACCCCCAAAAATCTATTCATGAACTCTGGAAAAACGCAAGCTACATCCTTTTTCTATTAGAGAAGATTCCTAAATGTACTATTGAGCACCAGCAATTCTCGCCTTCTCATGTTTTTCAGTGTGTGAGTTAATGAGTGAAAAATAGAGGGTATAAGAGAAAAAGGAGATAGGAAAAAAGGAGAGAAAAAGAGAAAAACTCTCTCCCCCTCATCCATCTGACTCTCTCTTCCCTCCCTCACTTGACCGTCTCATTCTCACTCACTTATCAGAATCTCTCCCTCTCATCTGACTGTGTCTCTCGCCTTCCATTTCTCAAACACTGCTGCTTTCTTGACTGACTGGGCGTGTCTATCATGTATCTCCGTGCTTTTCAACTCACATTCTCATTCATTCCTGTTTATCTCTGTCTCTCCCATTTGACTGCATCTTTCTGATTATATGTCTCTTTCTCATGCTGTCATCTGACTAATTTTTCCTCTTTATCTCTCTCTCTCCCCTCCTCCTGCTTATCTGGCAGTATGTGTATTCCTTTTCAACTCACTTGACTCTTGCGTAATTGTGCTATATATAAGCTGCAACTTATTTACATTTTCATCATCTATTACTTTTTACCTGGTGTTTGCCTTGTCATGTGGTAATCCATCCGGTGAATCCATTGTCAAACCATGAGATCCATTGACCCCAGAATCTAATCAACAGCAAAAATCAGTTATAACCAGCACACCAAACAGTAAATTACTATCATAATATTGTTTACAAAAACATTGAAGCATTTAGTTGTTTTAGTGTTTATCTCAAAGTGCTACTTATCTTATTACCTAACTGTAAACACAAGTAACACTAATGCAATTTTTCAAGGTAGGTTTTATAAATTTCCCCTCCCCATCTCTATGTTTCTGCTGTTTTCTAATTATGTTGCAAAATTATTCTCCCTCCCCTTGAGGAAGACAGTGTCTCATTCATAATGTTTTGGGGTGCAAGTGGGGGATTCTCCGATGACTCAGGTCATGGATGCTCTACCTAGTGTGGCAGGGAGCCACACAGATCAGGAGATTTTCAAATTTGATCTGCGCCAGGACCTCGTTAGGGTCACTAACATTGATCCCAGTTAGGGAGGAGTGAAGGAGAGTGAAGAGGATCGTCATCTAGAGTCGTGATTCTGATCACTGTGGAATGATTCTTGCTGGAAAGCACATGAGTGTGAACATCAAATAATAACATAATCAGACCTGGCTGTGCTGCCCTAAGAGATGAATAGCCTGCCAACACTCACTGCCAATGTTCATAAATGAAGGAGCAAGGTAACAGGGTTAATGTACCCCAACATGAGTGAATACCTTCAGCAAGGGAGCAGAAAAGAAACTGCACACTTGAATTGACTATTTTAGTAACTATAGCAATTCTGGTATCTATTTGTTCCTTCACCCCAGGAAATGGATCACACTCATTTTGCACTGTACACCTCATTCTTTAGTGTCACGTGGTAATCTGTGATACTATCTCCTCTGTACATTACCTGATGTGTTCCATTCTTCTGGAATAGGGGTGGAGGGGTAATGCTAACTGACAGCGAGGGCAGGGAAGACAACTTACATTCAACATTAATAGAAAGGTTCATTGGTTCTTTGAAGCTGTTCTCTTTGAGAGGGACTGATTCAATTTCCATGGATCCCTTTGGTAATCTGGTATTACTGTCTTTAGACTAAAAAAGAGATAATAAAAGTGGAAAGAGGTTAGTTCTTCAGATATTTATTACAATAAACTGTTACAGAAATCACCCAAGCTTACTGCACTAACTCCTACAGCAATTCTCACTGTCTGAAACACCTCTCTAAACAGGCAGAAATGTTCTAAAGATGTCATTGAGACAAAAATGAAGCATGTGGGGCTGTGATTTATCTTGGTTATAGCTTCTTTAATTCTGTCTTGGGACAAAAGGAGTTTAAAATCAGCTTCATTCACAGAAATCATGTCCCAGCTTAACCTAATACAATGTTGTGACAATGCTTTGCTGAGCAGTTTGTCCGATGGAGGGACAAAGCCATCCAAATCAAATTGTTGGTAGTTATCAGTTTGCCTTTGATCAGTCCTCCTGGTCTCCTCTGCTGACTCATGGCCTGACCCGATCCCGGAGCCGATCCCTAACCCCGATCTGACCCCGACCCAACCCGAATCCACTTAGCAGAGGGCTGCTGCGACGCTCCCACAAGCCCAACTCTTCAGGCTCCAATGCCACGTCGGCTCCATTATAATGAGGCCAGAGGCTCAAAATCTAGGGAGCCTCCAGCCTCACCATTCAGGCGCAGGGAATGTACACCATACCCCCCCCCCCACCATCCCAGCACGGGGTTTTCCTTGTGTCATTTCTGGGTCTGTTGTAGACTGCTATGATTAGTCAGCAACTCCATTATCATCGTATCATGTGACAACCAGGGTGGTAGAAGGTGAACTGGATGGACCTTGGTCCTTTCTCGTTTAGCAATTCCGCTGTTCCTATGCATACATAGATTTATACAATAGAAAAATGCAACTGAGTGTAATTGTCATGTTTCAGGTAACAAAAGTGAATCTAACCTTATGCTCTATGCTCTTTGGTTCCCAGTTTACAGTTATGTTCTCTGCCGGAACCTCCGGAGTGTCACCGCCGAATCTGGGCATGGTCAATCGGGATTGCAATTCAGTCAACGAAGGTGCAAGGTGGGGAGAATCCTCATCCACTGGCAGTGTGGATTTAGTGTGGCCTGAAATGGAACGCTACAACAGATACACCATGACAAAAGCAACTTAATACTGGATGGGGATCAAATTAAAAGAAGTTTTTAATGTTGATATCAATTTCACTGTAATACCCAATTGAAGCAAATAGTGTGCAAATGAAAACTGGTTCTAATGGTTATAGTAAGCAATGGATAAGCATATAATGATTCAATACATCTATCAGACCAAATATTGAGGGGAAAAAAATCATGATCAGGCTTTTCTAGGATGTCAACCGTTTAGTTTCCAGGAACACAATGTGGTGCTATTAAATACAATAAGATGAGATGAAGTAGGAGATGAACTTCCCTGCTAGCACTTGCGTGGGTGTGAAAGCTACAGTCTTGGTTCACACACCAGTCACCATCTTCAGGAGAGGGGTAAAAATTGGAATGAGGTGGACAAGGAGGAGGAAAGAGGGGAGGAGAAAGGTAGGAAGAAAAATTTTATTGTACTTAATAGCACCACATTATGTGTCTTGGAAACTAAAAGGTTGCCATCCGAGAATTCAAGTTAACAAGATGATGAGTGTTGACATATAATTTGGCTGCAGAGGGCATTACAGCAAAGGCCAATCCTAACCTTACCCAATGTCCAATATGGACATTTCCCAGCAGGAGTCAAAGGATAGCATTTAGGAGTGAGAATCCTGGTTAATTTTATCCTATTGCTAGGCTCAAAGGTTGTCACTGTTGATCTGGCTGATATCAGTTAATTCAGCTTCAGTGAAGATCTTTCTATTCTATAATGCTCATTAGACGAGGCAATGTATTTATCCACAGACAACGTTTTGGGTATTTCTCACGGATTTTTCACAACTTAGTGAAACCACGATCAAATAGTTAAATTAACACTGCATCACAGAAATCAGAGCGAGTGGCTGTTCCAGACACCTAAGTAAGTGCTAACAGGAAATTCCTTCCCTCCCCTATTTTATTGCATTTAAAAGGCACCTTATGTGTTCTTGGAAATTTTGGGATTGCTATTCCAAAATTCAAGTTTATGGGTAAAGGGGCCAGGCCAGAAAATTGAAGTTAGTGGGTGGATAATTTCCAGCAGAAAAATAAACCACCACTTACACATTTATGTAATGTGATTTAAAAGGAGTACAATGACAATCTGAAGAGATCACTTAGACACCAAGATTGTCTCTATCTCAAGTTAAATACTGTCCTTGTATCAGCAATTCCAGTTAATTCAGTGCATCCTGTCTACATCAACACTACAGAAACTAGGGAGATTGCTATCTAGGATAGATGGCTTTGACATTTGACAGCTCTTGTCTGTATGCTGCTTTTTCAGTGAATTACGCTGCAAGAAGTTTCTAAAGGATTCGGAAAAGAGTTACTAAAAATTCTATTAAAACCAGTGGACTGGATGGTGCGGCAGCTTAAACACTGACCATTCATCTCTGGATGCAAGTTTGAAATCAAACCAGAATGATGAAATGTCTTTAGCATCAAATGTAAAATGTGCCATGACAGTTTCACATCAGGTCCTAGTGGATGCGGGCCCACTGTCCCTAATTCAGGGCTAAAATTGGCAAATTCAGGGAGGCCACAGTATGGCTAGTGCGGGAAATGAACTGCTGGTTATTCATTTAATACAGAAGGGAGGTCAGTTTAACAAATCTTTTCCAAATGCAGAACTGTACTTGTAAAAAAAAATGTTAAATCACTAAACTGAACAGGACAGTACAACATAAATAGATCACATTTAATAGGTTATTTATTATGAATCTGTAAGGCTCTTTCAAAGCTTATTCATTTAGTGAGTACACTAGTACACAAGCACAATATCTGTCAGTTTTCAAAGGCATTATCTATATGTAGTTGTTGAAGTAGATAAATGAAATACTATGAAATTATTGTTTCTCCATCTTACATCATCCACACACAGAGGCAGTAGTCCATTTGTATCTGTCCTCTAGCTTTCCCAACTAACAGCTGAATCACTGTCTATAAAATGTCATGGTAGCTTCCATTGAGAATGTTAGTCCATTTTGGAAAAAGAAGCCCCATCCAGATAGAGTCAGGGGAGAGATGGCTAACAGTGGTACCTGCCCCAAAGCTACTAATACTCAAAGGGTCACCAAGACGTCTCAAAGAGTTATTTACAATTACATTTTTATTTTTATTTTAAAAAGTAGAGTAACAGTCTGTCTCTGGTTTCTCAAGGGTTGCTCCACTCAATAATGAAAAACATTTGGAAATGACAGTTCTAGTAACATATAGTCATAGGTAACCTCATCTCCCCCAATATAATATTTCAACATATATTTTCTGATTAGGCAGAAGTCAACTCCTCCCCTTCAGATAATGCAGAAAAAATATCCCTAACTCCCAGCTTCTAATTAGCAGTGACTCAACCTGGGGCTGGGCTTTCAAGCAGCTCACAACAGGGTTTTAATTGAACTAAGCACAAAGGCAAATATTAACCTTTAACCTACCAGATCATTATAAAACACAAATAGATTCTATGTTAACTCCTGTCTGTGACACAAAAAAGATCTTATTTTCCAATCGTAAAGAGGTTTTTTAAAAAAGCTAATGAGAAAGTTACAATAAAAGCAGAGAATGCCGGAACTACACAGTCAGCACCTGAAAGAGAGAAAGATAACTTTTAATGGTTCTGATGAAGAGTTACACTCCAAGATGCTAACCTACCTTTCTCTTCCAGATGCTGACTGAACTATTGTACATTTCACAATTTTACATTTCTTTGTTAGGAGATAGCCATTGTAATTTCCTTTAAAGTAGTTCCCGGTCTTGGCCAAGCAAAGGCGCTCAGCAGAGGCCAGACAGTTCCCCATACAGAACAAAGGAAAACAGATCAAGAGCAGGCCCCTCTGGTGCTTCTCCACGCAGCAATACGCAATTTGTCATTTTAAAAGTAGATTATGACAAGATGCATTGGATGATCCAGGGGGATGTGTTTTGTGTGTTGTACTCCAATGATAAAATTGAATAGAACATCACACAAGAGAATTGTACCCTTTTATTTTGTAATTAGATACAATATAGGGAACTGTTAATATATCAATTAGAAAACAGACACCTGAGCTCAATGACATGGCCTAATTGGAGGATTCAAATCAAAGCATAATAGCTTATCTGCTGCTGAAATCCTTATCCATGCTTTTGCTACCTTCAGCCTTGGCTATTCCAATGCTTTTCTACCCAGATTCCCACCTTGTACCCTCCATAAACTTGAGCTCATCCAAAGCTCTGCTGCCCGTATTCTAACCCACACCAAGTCCACATCACCTATCATCTCTGTGCTCGCTAACCTGCATTGGCTTCCAGTCAACCAAATCCTCAATTTTTAAATTCCCATCCTCGTGTTCAAATCCCTCCATGGTTTCACCCCTCCCTATATCTGTAACCTCCTCCAGCCCTACAATCCTCCAAAAACTCTCCTTTCCTCCAACTCTGGACTCTTGTGCATCCCCTACTCCCTTCACCCCACCATCAGCAGCTGTGCCTTCAGCCATCTAGGCCTTAAGGAATTCCCTCCCTAAACCTCTCCATCTCTTGACCTCTCTCTTTCTCTCTCTTCCTTTAAGACCCTCATTAAATCTTAACTCTTTGCCCAAGATTTCCTAATTGTCTTGGATTCAATTTTTGTCTGATTACACTCCTGTGAAGCACCTTGGGATGTTTTCCTACTTTAAAGGCCCTATATAAATGCAAGTTGTTGTTGGAGTGAGACAGGGAATTGAAGTGGCAAGCAACAGGGAGCTCAGGCTAGCACTCGAGGACAGAATTGAGGTGTATAACAAAGTGCTCACCCAATCTGTGTTTACATCGAGATACACTGAGTCTACAGTACAGAAACAGGCCATTTGGCCCAAATGGTCTATGCTCCACACGAGCCTCCTCTCAGGCCTCTTCATCTAACCCTAACAGCATACCCTTCCATTCCTTTCTTCCTCATGTGCTTATCTAGCTTCCCCTTAAATGCATCTATGCTATTTGCCTCAACTATTCCTTGTGGTAGCACGTTACACATTCTTACCACCCTTTGGGTAAAGATGTTTCTCCTGAATTCCCTATTGGATTTATTAGTGACTATCTTATATTTATGACCCCTAGCTTTGGACTCTCCCACAAGTGGAAACATTTTCTCTACGCCCACCCTATCAAACCCTTTCATAATCTTAAAGACCTCTATCAGGTAACCCCTCTGCCTTCTCTTTTCTACAGAAAAGAGCCCCAGCCTATTTAGCCTTTTCTGATAAGGATATCCTCTCAGTTCTGGTATCATCCTTGTAAATCTTTTTTGCACCTTCTCCAATGCCTCTATAATATGGAGACCAGAAATGTGCACAGTACTCGCAGTATGGTCTAACCAAGGTTCTGTACAAGTTTAACATAACTTCTCTGCTTTTCAGTTCTATCCCTCTAGAAATGAACCCCAGAACTTAGTTTGCTTTTTTTACGGCCTTATTAACCTACATCACTACATTTAGTGATTTGTATATCTGTACCCAGAGATCCCTTTGCTCCTCTATCCCATTTAGACTCTTATTATCCATGCAGTATGTGGCTTCCTTATTCTTCGTACCAAAATCCACCACCTCACACTTATCTATATTGAAATTCATTTGCCAATTACAATAGTGAATACTGAGACTAAGTAACTATTCAATATTTTTGTCATTTTGTTGTCATACCTATGAGTTTATCTGGTTCATCCCTTAGTGACCCTATCCCTATTCTGATTTTTATTTTGTTATTTATGTGTCTGTAGAATACTTTACTATTTCTTTTTATATTGCTTGATAATTTAATTTTGTAGTTCCTCTTTGCTTTCCTAATACTTTTTTTGACTTTTTCCCTAACCTCTTTGTATTTTCTTCGGTCTATGTACTTCGTGTATGCCTTTTTCTTTAGTTTCAATTTTATCCTTATCTCTTTATTCATCCATGGTGTTATTATTGGCTAATTTATTCTTGTTTTTTTTTTAAGAAGAATATATTTCTCCTGAACTCTATTGATCACTGTTTTAAATATTTCCCACTGGTGTTCTCTCTCTTTGTCTGTCAAAATTTTCTTTCTGTTTACCTTCCCTAGTTCCATTCTCATCCCCTCAAAATGTGTTTTTTTCCAATCTATTACTTTGGTCTTTGCCTTACTTATGTCCTTCTCAATCATTATTTTAAACTTTATTATGTCATGATTGCTATTACCTAGATGTTCCTCTACACTTACTTCTCTTATCTGCTCTGGCTCATTTCCCATTACTAGATCCAGCAGTGATTCCTCTCTAGCTGGGCTTCTTACGTACTGCGTAAAAAGGAACCCTGAAAACAATGTAAAAACTCCATTCCCTTTTCCCTAATTTTGGTCTCATTAATGTACAGAACAGCATACTGTTGTATTTTAAATATTGTGCATCTGTAATATCATCCAGTTTTGATGAAGGGTCCACACCTGAAATATTAACTTCTCTGTTCTCTCCACAGATGCTAACTGACCTATTGAATGTTTCCAGAAGGCTGTGTTTCAGATTTCTAGCATCTGCAGTTGTTTGCTTTCGGTTCAAAGAAGCTATTAAAATGTGATTTACTCTGCCTTGGAGTCATCAAGTCTTTACACAAAACCATCCAAGAATGGCACCTCCTTTGTCTATTTGCTGCAACCGTTAAAAATACATCTGGTTCAATGGGAAATTGTGCAATTGATGTTTGTGTCATCATTGATGTGGTGTTCAGATGTTGCTGAGCTACCACTTTGGTGAAGAGTGTATCCAATGGTCTCTTAATGAAAATATTTTTTTCCCCAAGGGACATAAAAATGCACTTTCCAACAACTTATCTGATTCCTCTTTTCGGTCTGTGGATCGAGTAAAACATGTGCAGTTCAGCTTTAAGTATTGCTGCTATACGAACATAAACAGACTATTCCCAGTAGACATTTACATTGCATGCTGACTATTTTTGATGCAGAGGAAACACAACTGCAGATGCTACTGAAAGCAAGAGACTGGGGTTGACACAGGGAAAACACATAGCCACAGCACTCAGAGCAACCTCAATCCTCCCTGATGATCAAATATTTTATGTACTGCACAGAGACATTTCTGCAATTGCTTGTCATAGCTCTCAAGCTCTCCATTTCATGTAAAAAATGTTCTTTTCCGCTGTAGTTTTGTGGTTCACTGAAATGCTGTTAGAAGTATCTATTCCTGAGGGCAATGCAGCTGAACAGCAGGTGCACCTACCGATTGAATTTATGTATAAGATCCAAGACTTATACTAATAAAGCCTATTACACACGTAAATGTCCTTATCTCAACAAACACCAGCCTTGACAGTTTACACCACAATCAAAACTTTCCCTCGCACTAGCAAAATTACTAGCCAAGATTATCACCATCATCAAGGCTACTATGTACTGACATTGTACCACTGCAACAACCACCACTATTGTTATAGCACCAGGCGTGAATCAGAAGCCGTGGGAAAGCCGTCCAGGTAAGTTAAAAATCATTCTAAGTGCATAATCTGTCACAAGTAAAGTGCCTTAAGTACCTCAATGAAGTACATTTGGCTCTTTAACTATCATCCCGCCAGTTTTAATTGCCGGCGGGACTTCCGGATTTGGGACACCCGCGCGCACACAAGTGTGTCGGTGGGAAACTCGGAAGCCGGGCTCCAAACCCCAATGGGATTTCCATGATTTTCGGAGCCCCCCTGCCCCCAACGCACCCGCATTTTCCCGGAAAAATCAAGCCCATGAACTCAAAGCCTTTCTGGGAGTGTTAAGAGAGGTTCAGGAGGCATAGTTGAAGAAATGGATTTTCAGGAAGTTTTTTAAAGATGGAAAGAAAAATTAAAAAATAAAGGTTTAGGGAGTTCACTCCAGACAGTTTAGCTGAGACAGCTGAAAGTTCTTCCACTGATAGTGGCTTGATGAGATGGCTGCCAGTGTCCAATGAAGATGATCACCTGCCATGCTCTCTCCCAAAGGTGCTGTCTCTATCAGGCTATTAATCCCAAAAACCCCAAGGTGATGGTTGCTGATTTTGTCTGCACTTGAAATACAATACTATACATACATTTATTCATAGTCAGACTATAGTATTATTGAATTATATGTACTAATACATAAGACCGATTTTAATCCGGCCCGCCGGTGGGAATTGGGCTGGTGGGTGGTTAAAATGGCGGTCAGACACTTCCTGCCGCATTCCCAATGCATTAGCTCCAATTGCAATTTTAACTGCCAGGTTTTTGGATCCCAATTCAAATTTTACTGCCGATCATGGCAGTGACGTTCAGTGCTGGGCCCGCCAGTGAAACCTGGTGGTAGTCAGTATCGTGGCCAGAAGAGGCCCAGTAAGTTAAAATGTTTAATTTTTGAAGGTTTTCTTCTGGGCCAGGAAAATCAGGAGTGCTTCTCTGGGCTCCACGAGGAAACCTTGAGCTTCCTAGGCCCAAGACTTCCCTTCCTTCCCCTGCCTTGACTCCAATTGCCTAGTGCTGGGGACCATTCCCTTGGTTCCCCATGGGGCCTTATGCCATGTGACATCACACTCGTGCCCGCTGGCCTCCTCGTCACTCCCACCAGGTTTGGGCAGGAATCCCTCCTGGAATGTGGTAATGAGGCCCGGGATGTAAAACGGTCTGGGTCTCATGCTGGCGCCATCATGGGTGTTATCTGCCCATCTTGGCTCCGCATGCCGCACTCACCCCTAATTAAAATCAGGGCTATAGTTTTGACAATTCATTAGTATAAGCATCAACAGTCGAGCAATTTTTGTTTCCAATTACTACCTTTTTCCTTCCTTTTTTCAAAGCAGATGAAGACATCTTTTTTGTGGAGGATCTACAGGTGGATGATTGTTTCCCAAGTGTGTTATGTAGTCCCAATAAATCCAATGGTTGGAGAGGGATGTTGTTTTCTCTGTGACAATTTGAGATCTGCTGTTCTTCAGCATCAAGGTGATTGCGCAACTGGGGAAAAAACATTGGTGAAAATTTAAAAATGAATTCACTTATGTAACACTGGTGGTCATATGATTAAATCAGAGAAATCCCTCACCTGCCTTACATGTCATGATTTGTTATGATTATAAAGAGCATATTTACAATTTCACTAGACACGTGACGATAGGAAGTCACCTTAGGAGAGCATTATAAATATATTGTTTACAAAAGAACATTACTGCTCAGAACAGGAAAAGGCCTTTGTACCGATAATTCAACCCCACAAATCTACCTTCTCACAGTATCCTTCAATCCTTTCTTTCTTCAGAAGCACATTAATTGCCTTTCAAAACACATTGGTACTACCCACTTCAGTGGTCTATCCTGGGAACTTATCCATGATAAACCAATTACTCATATGTCAAGGTGCTTCCAAGCCGAGCTGTATAAACCTCCACCAATCATTCTATTCCGTTCCAAAATACACCATGCTGATGCATGCCATGGAAGATTTTAGTCCACCTTCAGTTATATGGGTATTTTAGATTGGGGCTAGAATCAAAGAACACACTTGCCACACTGTTGTTTTACCAACTAAAGCTGTGCTGTGAATTGAACAACCTTTTTTAAGAATAAGCAAGCAATTAACTCAGTGTTCTGACCTACTACCAAAGCTGCTCTTTCAGAGGAGCTGATACATTATATGTATCACATAACACAGTTTGGACTACATTACAGTGCAGTAGTACAAATTAGAGCAAAGTCATCAATGTCAATGTTATCAATGTCATCTCAGCTCCTCGTGTGGAATACACTTTGGAGTGTGCTTTTTTTGTAATTTATGCATAAATGTTAAGATTTATGTCCCCTTTTCAGCATTTACCGTTTTTGTCTTTTGCCAACAGGTATGTCGTAGTGAAAAGCAGTGGAGGATTAGCTCCTATCCATGCATCTCACAATGAAGCCAGAAGTGCTTCTGAACTTTCTGATCAGGCTCGAGCATTTATGTTAATTGGTGATACAGGAGAATGCTACACACAATGGCTGTGCCTTCCAGAGTGGACTGATACTGATTTTTCACCAAACTACTTTTGACCACTTGGCCAGGTTTCACTCCACTGCATCACACTTCTCCATTTCCATTTTGGGAAAATGGGCAAAGCAACAAAAAAAATTGAACTAAAGAAACACATGTGGACTAACACAGAAACACCTCAATAAACTCAAACAGATTAAAGTCTCACTACCTCACTACTTCTGCAATGTCCATCCACCATAAGGATCCATCCCCAATGCCACCATTTAGACTAAATCACTCTACATAACTACAGGATTCATTTGTGACATTGAAAGTAGATACAAGTTTCTATTTCTACCATTTATTTTTGTTTGAAATCTTTCAAAGTGTTAATTAGACCAGACCCATCAACTCTCTGCATTCAGCATCATCCTAGTTTATGAGATTGTGATCTCTGACCCTCCCACTATGTGAATTATCAGAAGTTTAACCAGAGAGAGGAGAGGAGAGAAAAATAAGATACAGTAATACCAGTCCATAGTGGGACTGGTCTATTTCTGCAATGTCCATCCACCATAAGAATCCAACCCTAAATCAGGGCTGTCAGACCATGCAATTGCTGCTAGTTTCCCTCAGGTACTGTTTGTGGGAGGGGGAGATAAGAGAGAGAGGGGGAGGGAGAGAGCGAGTGTGTACACGTGCACAAAGACAGACAGAGAGAGAGAGAGAGAGGGAGGGAGGGGGAGAGGATAACAGACAGACAAAGACTCATTAATTGATGGTCTTCTTTGCTGGTTTCTTCTGTCAGTTAGGCCCATCTTAACACATCTTCTCACAGTAACACATATTTATTACCTGTTCTTCATTTCTTTCTTTGGCAGCTCCCATGTTCAACTTAGTTTCAAACTTCATAATTTCTTCATTTGCTTACTATCTCAAGAGCACTGGCCTCAACTGCTGCCTCTCCCAGCCCCACTCTAAACACTGACGCCAAAACATTTAAACAGAAGGGAATGAAAACTGAGAAATCATGCAGCTGTAAATGATATCTCACACCCAAAGCTCCCTCACTGCAATTAAAAAGGATATTAGAAATCACGTTAAAAACTATTTGTTGCTTATGCTTAGCTCAAAGATAGAGGAAATCAATTTTTTACAACAGATATTTGCACAATACTGTGATAATCTCAAGACAAAAGTGATTTTCTGTTTTTTTATGCTGATTCTACCTGACCTCCAAATAAATTCAGCCTTTCTCCCTTTTTAAGTCATTGCCTCAAGTGGGTGAGACAAAACCTCATTCATGTTCAGCTCAGTATGAGCCCTTCCAGCTTGTCCTGAACCTTACAACTTTTATAATTTGTAAAAATAGCCAAGAACACTCTCCATCCTGGCTTAGTCTTACTCAGGTATGTTCTACAATACTTATAGAAGCTCTTTGTATTGAAACTCTTCTCTGCACTAAAACATATTTCCAATGTTTTTTTTAAAACAAATGGTTACGTTATAACAAGATAGCTGGAGTAAGCCTTGTAACATGTTATCACATGCCTCTCACTTACAGTAACTTGATTGATCACATTTAATTGCAACGCCTGGTTATCTTCACTCTGCTGGTCCATCCCAGTCTGCTGGTCCTGAGCATCCACCACCACGTTTTGGAGACCAAGGTGCTGTAGTTCCATTGGATTTTCTTGTTTCTTTAGGACAGGCTGCCTCATAATGTGCTCTTGTGCCAAAGTAGTATCCTGCACATGCTGCTGGTTCTGGTTAAATTGGTGCTGTTGCTCCAGGAGACCCTTAAGGCCCACTGGTGTTTGCTCTGGTTGACACGGTTGTTTTGTGCCTGTGCTCTGTTGGCCTGTTTCCTCTGGACGGGGTTTGCCCTGCGCCTCTTCTACAGTTGGTTGTTGTTGAATTTGCTGCAGTTGCAGTTGCTGCTTCACAGGATAGGGATGCAATGCTGATTGTTTCAATTGCTTCAAATGTTGCATTTGACAGCGATGCTTCTGTGGCTGTGGTTGGAGCACAAGTTGCTTTGGTTGCTGCAAGGCCGCCACATGCATTGGTGTTATGCTTCTTTGTTGCTGCATGGTATATGCTGGATGCAGACTTTGCTGCAGGTTTTGTGCTTGTAGAGGTCCTATCAAAACTGGGCTATGCTCAAGCCCAGTCTGAGCTACATGCCACTGCTGCAAAGTTGGTATTGGCTGTACTGGCAATGGATGTGGAAAATATTTCTGCTGAGACCGGCTCTGATGCATGCTACTGTACTGCATCTGGAACTGATGCTGCAAATGTCCTGGCAGTTGGCCCAAACCCTGATGATGTTGCAAACAGTTTAAAGCCTCGTGCTCTTTGTGAACTGGATGCATATCTGGACAATGATTGCTACAGACTGAATATCGTTGGCCAGTGTTCTGGCACAGAAGAGATGGCTGTAAACTTTGTCCATGGTTTGCAATGTCATAAGGTACCGGTGATGGCCGTTGATGGAAGGAGGGCTGGCATTCCTGGTGAGTTGCATTTTCACAGTCAAATGACAAATGGCCTGAGGAAAAATAAACCACAAACATTACAATATACTTTTAACAAAGGAAGAAAAAGGACCAAGCCTTCTCATTTTCCAAATTTTCTCCTCTCTACTCCTCGAGGTGCGGACTCTTGCTAGGGTACACTGTCATGGGCACCGACAGCCTATCAGCATCTCAGCCAAGTGGCCATTCCTCATGTGCAAGTCTGGACAGTGATTGCTGGCATGCTATTTTGCCAAGGTGCCTACACACATGAATATCTGCCAGCAAAAGTCATTGGATAGCAATCAGGAAAAAGAACCATGGCTGATTTTTCTCCTCCAAAGACCAGGTGCACAGAGGCCAATTTTGGCACCCCTACTGCCACTCTGGATGAAACCAGTTCACTCAGCACAGACTAGAAATTAAGGCTGGGATTGACCTAGTTCAATACCTCATTGGGTGGTACCTTTACCTGTAAGCTTGATACCCAAATATTTAATCATTTTCACTTTCCATATAAAGGATGCCCATCCTATTGAACTCAATGCAATCCCATTAAAGGATATCACCAGGGGAGCTTACAGAGTATGGAAGTTTCCACCTGTGGGTAACAAATTCACATGACCAAAGCCCAAAAAGATCCCTTGCAACCTTTTGGCATTCTAGCTAAAAGCAGCCCCCTTCCCAAATGTTGAATTATTGCCAGGGTATTGGTCTGATGAGTGGAAAATATATGGGAGAAATATTATTAGCTTAGATGAGCTAAGGTTATAAAGAGGAGTTTTGTAGCTCCAGATACTTGTACATCATGAGTTAAGTACATCTGGCAGTTGCTATTACCTTGATGTTGGGAAAAACATTTGACCAGGTGGAATGGAAACATTTGTTTTTCATTCAAAGATTTATTTGGTCCAGTAGTCATTAGATGGATAGAAACAATATATATCTCCCTAGAAAGGATCTATCTTTACCAACAATGGGCTGTCCAATCTTTGCCCATTCATAAGGTAAGGGACATGATGCCTTTGCTTGTCAGTATCTGGGAAATGCTGAGAGTGAAATTTATGATCAAAAAGAGTAAGAGACTGAAACTCTATTTAAAACTTTGTTTTCAGAGTGAGATGTGGTCATATCTTGATTTGGCTCTCATGCAGATGGTCTGTCTCCATAACTCTCACCAACCCCCTATGTTAACTTGTGAACCAAGCCCTTCAGGTTTTCTGAATTACACAAGTTTATCACCCTTTCCTGCTGTCCTACCAGTACACCAACCTAATCAGATGGAATAAACTGCCCTAACTGCTTATATGCAGCAAAGATAAAATAAAGACAAATGTCCTCCCAATGATTCCAGATGCTGCCAGACAAACTAGCCGCTTAACATATTTGCACCTCCAATTTTCTTTGGGCAGGCAAGATGCCACAAATAGACCTCATGCACCTTTAATTCTTAAAACAAGAGGATGCACTTGGCCTCACAAACATTAGGCACTACTACTGGACAGAACCAAAAGGATCCTGGCCTAGTTCCTCGCCTCCCAGTAAAATCCATGGCTGGGAATGGAGGTCAGGTCCTTCCTACCACCACCTTCTTTAGTCTACCATCATAGACCTCAGAAAAGACCAACAAGGTTCAAGCCACCCCATCGTTTCAATCGCCCTCTCACCCTGGAGGGAGACCTGCACCTCTTCCTGAAGATTTCTCCAGGGTCTGCCGGGTCACTTTCCAGTGTCGCACAATGAGAAACTTCCAGGAGCGTTCATTTCAACTTGGCTGTAGAGCTTGGCATGAGAAAGGAACCTACGAATTAAGCCAACTCAACCATGAAGTCAGATTATGCCCTACCATCAGCTAGCTAACAAAATTTGCCTTACTGAGCATGACCAATACCACTGCCTCCAGAACCTAACAATACTTTATAGACTCTAACATAAGGCAATCACGTGAACCTCTTTCCTAACATCCCAACAGCTGTAGATACATCACTTTGTGTACCATGTTCATCTCCATGACAAAGACAACACAGATAAAACCTTTCCACTTTCTAATAGTCTAATTAAATAAATAGTCTACAGTTTCCTCTTAAACCGCCACTAAGGCTGCCTAGAAACCAGTCACTAGCAGACTAACAGTGTGATCCAGAGCAACTTCAATTTTCCCTTCATCCCTGTGGGGAAAATGATCTGATTTTCATTTAGTGCATTTTTAAAAAAAATTTCAGCAACCATTTTACTCCAGTATAATTTCTTATTTTACAATGTAGTAAATTTCAACAATCTAGTTAGTGATTGGCTTGTTCTTAAAAAGGTATATAGAGATCTGTGGTTGGCAGGTTTTATTACAAATATATAGATTAATGGAAGATGAACAAGAACATAAATCATTCATGTTAAAAATGTACCTTAATACAAAGATAATCCTTCATCATTGAATTAATATACATTTCTAACACGAATGAGTTGTGTTCTTATCCTATAAACCTATTACTGCATATTTGATGAGTCAGGATACTGGATAAGAATGGGTCAACTCAGGAAACTGGATAAGAATGGGTCTGTAGGAGCAATGGAACAATGTAATTTATTTAGCTAGCATTGACTGGTTTTAACATTTTTCCTACCTAAAGTAGAGAGCTTTTTAGTCCATGTGGCAGAATCCCAACGAAACTGGATCTTGGAGGGACCCAAATCCACATTGCATGGTGTTTCCAGCAAACGTCGCATCTGAAACAGGATCTAAATAATGGAAAAATAATATTGTTTATTGCATATCAGCCAAATATTCTCTCTGAAACTGATATAAATATTGAATACTCTATCTAAATTTTACTCACGACTGTAATTATTGCAAAGAAAAAGTCAGACGTCACTAGAGAATCTACACCTTGACTTTGCTAACATCATTGGTTGCCAGAGATGGCAATACACACTTACCAGTTCCTTGCTGAATAAGAATGGAATATTGTTCTTTTTAGAGACTGCCCAGTTGATGAAGTTTAACACATGCTCTAAGTGCCTGCACAAACCCATCACTGCTTGAAGTTGGTGCTCCAGTTTGTGTCTCCGTTCATTTGTGATTCTCTGTGTAATCAAAAGAATGTAGCATCATTATCACCCAAAGCAGCTTCTATCTCACCAGAAATGTAGGACAGACAAGAGTCATTCATTTTTCAAATAAGATAGAACAGGAGCAGATCTTAGTGAGCCCAGTGCAATGCTGCTTTACGTTCTCATGCTGTGGGAATCCTTATCAGACAGTCAGGTACTAGCACACATACACAGTTAAATTCACTGATCCCATATTCCCAGTGGGGAGCTGCACTCAAAGAAGAGCAGGTTAGAGAATCAGAGCTGAAGCGTTGTAGCCTTATCTCAAACCTACATTTCTATGAGTACAGCTCCCTGCTGGTGGAATGGGATTGGTGAACTGATGCTAGAGTCCATGCCCCAGGGAGAACGGGATCAGCAAATTTATGTTAGAGTCTGTGCCCATAAGCTCCAGCTACAAGATAGCAATCCAAAGGGGCTAATCATTTTACATAAAATATTCAAGGTTGGATGGGCCTGAGTGATATGTGCCTTTGTAGCATCTTTCTCTGTTACATTCATGAGTTAATACAGCAATTCAGTCACCTACAGGTCCACACATAGCTGAACAATAGGACTGAACTCTTACTGTCAGTTATCACTAACCATAGATTTAGCGCTCTATGCACAACACCATATTCTATTCTTCTGACCAAACATTTTCATTGTAAGTCCCAGGCAAATTTCAGCCACTGAAGTGAGTCTTGTTTCCACAGCAACTTACAGCCCATTCAGAATTTTCTGTTTGGGGAGGAGAAGGAGGACTGATTTTTCCCTCCAGCTTTTAGTTATAAAATCAATCTTTCCAATTCATAGATTTTTTTTAAAATTAAAAATAGATCTGGAAGTGGCACAGTGGTACAAGGGTGCTGCAGCTGCAACATACTCCTTGGAGTACACAAGCATAATTCAAGCTTGCAATGCTCTAGATGCCACTATTGTGACCTAAACTGTGCTATCAGTACTAGATACCAAGCAAAGGCTAAGCCTTTGCCCACAAGAGAGGAAATATCAGAATGCAAGTCATCCCCAGTGCTGGCCTTGCAAACCTCCTTTGTATGCACTTAAAAGAAACATTGCCACATGCATTGAAGCAGATTGCTTGCATAATTGCCACCCTGGTCAAGAAAATATGTCTGGCCCTGGAAGAATTAAAGAGCAAGAGAAAACAGTATGAAATAACCACACAAAAAAAAACACTTTATGACCCCTCAGGGAGACAACCAGCATAATTTTGATAACATTTTTTTATTCATTCATGGGATGTGGGCGTCACAGGCAAGGACAGCATTTATTGCCCATCCTTAATTGCCCTTGAGAAGGTGGTGGTGAGCCGCCTTCTTGAACTGCTGCAGTCCGTGTGGTGAAGGTTCTCCCAAAGTGCTGTTAGGTAGGGAGTTCCAGGATTTTGATCCAGCGACGATGAAGGAGCGGCGATATATTTCCAAGTCGGGATGGTGTGTGACTTGGAGGGGAACGTGCAGGTGGTGCTGTTGCCATGCACCTGCTGCCCTTGTCCTTCTAGGTGGTAGAGGTCGTGGGTTTGGGAGGTGCTGTCGAAGAAGCCTTGGCGAGTTGCTGCAGTGCATCTTGTAGATGGTACACACTGTAGTCACGGTGTGCCGGTGGTGGAGGGAGTGAACGTTTAAGGTGGTGGATGGGGTGCCAATCAAGCAGGCTGCTTTGTCCTGGATGGTGTTGAGGTTCTTGAGTGTTGTTGGAGCTGCACTCATCCAGGCAAGTGGAGAGTATTCCATTACACTCCTGACCTGTGCCTTGTAGATGGTGGCGAGGCTTTGGGGAGTCAGGAGGTGAGTTACTCGCTGCAGAATACCCAGCCTCTGACCTGCTCTTGTAGCCACAGTATTTGTGTGGTTGGTCCAGTTTAGTTTCTGGTCAATGGTGACCCCCAGGATGTTGATGGTGGGGGATTTAGCGATGGTAATGCCGTTGAATGTCAAGGGGAGGTGGTTAGACTCTCTCTTGTTGGAGGTGGTCATTGCCTGGCACTTGTCTGGCACGAATGTTACTTGCCACTTATCAGCCCAAGCCTGGATGTTGTCCAGGTCTTGCTGCATGCCGGCACGGACTGCTTCATTATCTGAGGGGTTGCGAATGAAGCTGTACACTGTGCAATCATCAGCGAACATCCCCACTTCTGACCTTATGATGGATGGAAGATCATTGATGAAGCAGCTGAAGATGGTTGGGCCTAGGGCACTGCCCTGAGGAACTCCTGCAGAAATGCCCTGGGGCTGAGATGATTGGCCTCCAACAACCACTACTATCTTTGTTTGTGCTAGGTATGACTCCAACCACTGGAGTGTTATCCCCCTAATTCCCATTGACTTCAATTTTACTAGGGCTCCTTGATGCCACACTCGGTCAAATGCTGCCTTGATGTCAAGGGCAGTCACTCTCACCTCATCTCTGGAATTCAGCTCTTTTGTCCATGTTTGGACCAAGGCTATAATGTGGTCTGGAGCCGAGTGGTCCTGGCAGATCCCAAACTGAGCATCGGTAAGCAGGTTATTAGTGAGTGAGTGCCGCTTGATAGCACTGTCGACGACATCTTCCATCACTTTGCTGATGATTGAGAGTAGACTGATGGGGCAGTGATGGCTGGATTGGATCCGTCCTGCTTTTTGTGGACAGGACATAGCTGAGCAATTTTCCACATTGTAGATGCCAGTTTTGTAGCTGTACTGGAACAGACTGGCTAGAGGCGTGGCTAGTTCTGGAGCACAAGTCTTCAGCACGACAGTCGGAATGTTGTCGGGGCCCATAGCCTTTGTTGTATCCAGTGCACTCAGCCATTTCTTAATATCATGTGGAGTGAATCGAATTGGCTTCCATTATGGTGGGGATCTCAGGAGGAGGTCGAGATGGATCATCCACTCGGCACTTCTGGCTGAAGATGGTTGCAAACGCTTCAGCCTTGTCTTTTGCACTCAGGTGCTGGACTCTGCCATCATTGAGGATGGGGATATTCACACAGTCGCCTCCTCCTCCTCCTGTTAGTTGTTTAATTGTCCACCACCATTCACGACTGGATGTGGCAGGACTGCAGAGCTTTGATCTGATCCGTTGGTTATGGGATCGCTTAGCTCTGTCTATAGCATGCTGCTTCCGCTGTTTAGCACGCATGTAGTCCTGAGTTGTAGCTTCACCAGGTTGGCACCTTTTACAGGTATTGCAACTGCTTAGCTGACATCTCAGTACGAATGTTTGACAGGAAGTCAAAATGAAAGTAAGTTTCAACACATGATGTTATCCAGCTATATGAAGTGATGAACTCTCACTTGACACACTTATACTGAAAACTGCTTCTAATCAAAACAATTAAAAATGAAACTACAAGCAAGAAAAGAATCAAATACATTGGGGGTGATTTTAGGAGGCAACTGCAGGGGCGCTGGGGGCGGGGGGGCTCCAAAAATCGTGGAAATCCCGTTCGGGTTTGGAAGCCGGTTCCAACCCGCTGACTTTCGAGTTTCCCAGGGACCCACCTGTGTGCGCGCGGGCGAACCAAAAACTGAAGTCCTGCCAGCAATTAAAGCCAGCGGGATGACAGTTAAAGAGCCAAATGTACCTGAGCTACTTAAGGCACTTTACCTGTGACAGGTGAAGGGATTAGAAAGATTTTTTTAACTTACCTGGGTGGCTTGCCCACCGCTTCTGATTCGGGCCTGGTGAAACCAGGAGTGAAGGGCCGGATCAGGGAAAAAGCAACTAAATAAATTTTAAAAAAAACCTTGCAAGGAAGTGAAAACACTAAATGCACCTACGTTTGAAACCTGCTGCGATGTCCGATGTCTCCCTCTCCGATGTCCCCCTCTTCACCCTCCCGATGTCCCCCTGATCTTCCCCCGATCTTTCCCTCTCCCCCACCCCGATTTTTCACTCTTTCCCCCACCCCCCCACCCCGGTCTTCCAGTCCAGCGCCGGTTCTTCCAATCTCTCCGCCTCCCCACCCGTCTTCTGTTCCAGTGCCGGATGATGTCTGGCTCTCTCTCTTTCTCTCCCCCCCCTCACGTTGCAGCTACTGATGGCAGCCAGCCTGTCAATCAGGCTAGCTGCCGGGCACGAAACCCGGACAGTACGTTAACCACTAGCAATCGCGTCAGAAACAGTAACTTTGGTTCACATGGGTTTGCTATGTGCCCAATTGCCCCCGCCCCCCACCCCGCTGCCATCCCGCCTCCCTGCTGATATCAGGGCCATTATGTGACATTCACTGTATGACATTATATTACTTGTCTAGTACATTAAAATAATCTACAAGTGCAAGTGCAAGACTGTCAGAACATATCTCTTGCAAGTTCTTCCCTCTTCAAGGCAGATTCAAACCCAACAAATACCGATGATTGTAGCCTTGTAGTTATACTGCAATTTGGTTTCCTGAAATGGTTGTAAAAGTGAAAATAGTTGTGGTGCATCCATAGAATGTCTCACCTCCAGCTGGTCCATCAGAACATTTACTCGTTTATTTAATTCATTTATCATGATCATCTTTGCCATCTTAATCTGATTTTCCACTTTTGTCCGCATTTCCTTTACTTCATTCAACCTGGAAGACAGATTTTCTTTTCAGTAAAAATGTAACTGAATAGACAATGCATTTATATCACTTTACTTGATTGGATGGAGAAAGTAAATCAATACTCCAACAGCATTCGTATCCATGTAAAACCTTTAGGAGCACTTGGGGCTATGATTCTTTCCTAATCCCCTGAGAAATAAAACAGATTTGTTTGGCAGGGGGGGGGGGGGGGGGGGAGGGGAATTTCTTCCATTTTGCTTTGGAGTTTCTGCCCAGCACACATCTTCTCCAACAAAGGACCAGCTCCCAGGTCTCCACCAATGTTACTGTACACAGATGGCCAGTGTACATGAGCAGGCTGGAATGCTTGGCCCTCTGATCCTTCTGATTTGTAGAGACCTGTTCACTTTGATCCCCTTTAAGATGGTGCAACAAAAGTTCATTGACTGAGGAATCTCAAGTGGGAGACTACCTGTGAATGAAAATAAATCTCCAATTTTCTCCACTTCCCTTCCAATTTGAAGGTGCTGATTCCCTCACTGAGGTATAGAATCATAGAAGTTACAACATGGAAACAGGCCCTTCGGCCCAACATGTCCATGTCGCCCAGTTTATACCACTAAGCTAGTCCCAATTGCCTGCACTTGGCCCATATCCCTCTATACCCATCTTACCCATGTAACTGTCCAAATGCTTTTTAAAAGACAAAATTGTACCCGCCTCTACTACTGCCTCTGGCAGCTCGTTCCAGACACTCACCACCCTTTGAGTGAAAAAATTGCCCCTCTGGACCCTTTTGTATCTCTCCCCTCTCACCTTAAATCTGTGCCCCCTCGTTATAGACTCCCCTACCTTTGGGAAAAGATTTTGACTATCGACCTTATCTATGCCCCTCATTATTTTATAGACTTCTATAAGATCACCCCTTAACCTTCTACTCTCCAGGGAAAAAAGTCCCAGTCTGTCTAACCTCTCCCTGTAAGTCAAACCATCAAGTCCCGGTAGCATCCTAGTAAATCTTTTGTGCACTCTTTCTAGTTTAATAATATCCTTTCTATAATAGGGTGACCAGAACTGTACACAGTACTCCAAGTGTGGCCTCACCAATGCCCTGTACAACTTCAACAAGACTATGGTTCCATGGGCAGTGGTTAGAAATATAGAAACATTATTGCTTTAAAAAAAAATCTATTAAAAGGATTACTCCAGATTATATGTTCAAATTCAATTAAATAGGGATCAGGAGGAAGGTCAATAATTCTTTCTATATATTTATTTCCTTCTTTGCCACTAAAGTGAGATGTGGCATAGTGATACTACACATTGGGTCTCCAACACACCATCAAGGTGTGATGCAAATCTGTTCCTCTGATTTCCCACATAGAGTGGATGACATTCTTATTGTCAATAAACCCAATAAACTCACACTAACTTCTATTAAAATTATAAAACTTTCATTAAAATTTCACCCACATAGAGTTTCTGATCTCAGCTCTGCCATCATGTAGAGATACAAAGCAAAGGCCAAGGGCTTGTGATATTTATGTAAACCTGAGGGCACACCATCTACCTATCCTCTAGAATCTGTGAGACAGTAAAGCAAAAGAGGGAATAGAGGGAAGAGAAATTAATGGAATATATTAAGGTAAATCACCAAAGTGTGTAATGCCATTGCAACTGTCTTGCTTGAAATAGCATGAATTTAGTTTTGTATGTGTGCAAGCACCTTTACCACATGGACTACAATGGTTCAAGCAGGCGGCCCACCACCACCACTACATTCTCAGGGTAACTAAGAGTGGGCAATAAATACCAGCCTTACCAGTGATGCCCACATCCCAAGAATGAATATAAATTTATTGGAAGAAGAGCAGCAGAATTTATCCCTCAACCAACACCACTAAAAATAGAAAATTGATCATTTATTTGATTGCTGTTTATGCCTACAGTACAGCGATGATCACACTTCAGCATACTTTATTGTCTGTGAGATGCTTTTGGGATGTCCTAAGGATGTGAAAGGCACTATGTAAATGCACTTTCTTTCTAACAGTGAAAGGGCCGTGAAGTAACTCTGTAACCACCTCACACCTTTCTTTTAAGCACTGCTTCAATTTTGATATCACTTAGCACAGCTGAGGTCATAATTATTAATTTGACCACAGGCAAGACATCAAGGCAACACTAAGCTCAATGCTCATCCAGTCAATGAATGACAGTAAACTAATATCAAAATTAAAAATTCTAACATAGTTTGGTCTCATAATGAAGCTAACAAATAATTATGCATTGGCCAATCTTACCACTGCGTTCAGTTCTAGGCACCGCACCACAGGAAAAATATATTGGCCTTGGAGGGGTTGCAGCGCAGATTCATCAGAATGATACCGGGGCTAAAAGGGTTAAATTATGAAGACAGGTTGCATAGATTCAGCTTGTATTCCCTTGAGTATGGAAGATTAAGGGGTGATCTAATTGAGGTGTTTAAGATGCTTAAAGGATTTGGCAGGGTAGGCAGAGAGAAGCTATTTCCTCTGGTGGGAGAGTCCAGAACATAGGGGCATAACCTTAAAATTAGAGCTAGGCTGTTTTAGGGTGATGTCAGGAAACACTTCTTCATGCAAAGGGTATTGGAAAGCTGGAAGTCTCTCCCCCATAAATCTGTTGAAGCTAGGTCAATTGAAAATTTCAAAACTGAGATTGATAGACTTTTGTCAGGCAAGGGTATTAAGGGATATGGGACCAAGGTGGGTAAATGGAGTTAAGGTACAGATCAGCCATCATCTAATTGAATGGCAGAACAGGCTCGAGGGGCTGAATGACCTACTTCTGTTCCTATGTTGCTACCAATGTTTACTGACCAGAATTAATTATATTTTAAGTCTTCTTACAAAAAATTGTTTTGTTCTTTATACCAAATTAAGAGCTGAAAATCAGTTATGGGTGCATAGGTAGCATATTGTATTTGTCCCATGCATTTCACACTGCCAGCACTCAGAGGGGACTTCCCTGTGTTTTTTGGTGTCCCCTCATTTACATAGTGCTAGCAATCTGCATCCTGTGCTGGCAGTGCAGAGGCCAGAGGGAGTGTGATTTCCTGGACTGGAGCTGAAATGTGAAGATGCAGCCTCTTAAAGTGGCACCAGCTCTTTGTTTTGATGGCAAAGTTTGAAGAGAGATCGTACTTATGTCAGATGAAGTGTCTTGAATGGTAGCAATGCAGCAATAATGTTGAAACCAAACAAATGACCCAATACAAAAATAAACTAAAAGTGCTGTACTAGTAACCAAAGCCAAATACATGGACCAATCTCCCCAAAAATGTTGGATAGACAGTTTTAAGACCATTTTTGGATGCATGGGGAACTCAGGGAGTGATCCCTGCGCCTTAATGGATTGGCCTGTGGCACATCCAATATTGGGCCTCGGGCCTCATTATCATTGAGCCGATGAGCTGCAGACACCCAACAGACATCCCCAGACAGCTCACCAGAGAAGAGGAATGGAAGATTGAGCCACTGTGATGCCAGAAGCAGCCATCAGGAAAGTGTTTAAAGGTGAGATCAGCAGATTTCAGAGCTAGTTGATATAACAACATTTGTCATAAAATCTTTTTGTGACAAAATTAAATTTTAAAAAGTGTAAAATCATTCAATTTTTTTTAAAGGGCTAATATATTTGATTTTTACAAATTTAATTGACTAGATTTAATTGAGTGTTCAGAAAAAAACATTGTTGACTGAATATAAATGGGTCCTCTATCAGCAGGGTTATTACCTTCTCATGGTAACAGATTTGGGCAACTAGCTTTGGGAAAAACACTTATGAACGCTTAAATTATTTTTGATTAAACACAATTACTATTTTTCTCAATCTTGGACGAGCATCAGGAGCTCCATACAGAATAAATGATATAACTGAATTATTTCAAACTGCATTGATAAACTAATTTTAACCCAGTGACTATGTGTTTTTGAGTTAAAGTAGACCATGTTACCTGTCCTGCACTTGTTTTGCTGAGTTCTGGATGCTGACTTTTTTTTCTTCCATTTTCAGCGTCAACTCCTCCAAAATCATCTTCTGATTCTGTAAAGCATCTTCCAGATATTTGAAACTGTGGGCAAGAAATAGAAAAACCAGAATGTTAGAAAAATCAGCTCCTCCGCAGTCGCTGAAAAATCTTAGACTTTATTTTTGGGAAAACCAAGCCCTCCTGCTGACATACTTTTGTAACAATCCACTCCTCAACCTGCAACACCACTGAAGTAGTTTCTCTTCACACCCCCGGTGACATACTTTTACAACCCCACTCCTGCCCCCTTTCCTCCTGCCCCCTGTCCTCGCCTTTCCTCTTTTCTCCCCCATTCCTTCCGCCCGTACCCTTTTATTCACCTTGGTCCAATTATTCCCTTGCCCTTTAATCTTGCTTGAAGATAGCACATTGTCTTGGATAAAAAAAGTATTCTATTCTACCAATGCCGGAACAAAATTGACACCAGCATCCCCATAAATGTATTAAGCGATCTTTTAACTCTGGGGGCATTTATCCTGCATATTAGAAAGGGATTTTGAAAGCTAAAAAAATCATTAGTGCAACTTTAAACCTGTGGCACCTGGACAGACATACTGTAATATTGCAATTTTCCTAGCTGAATGACACTGCACCTCTTTCATCTCCCTACACCTTTCAAACCTTACCTGTGTTCTTTGTGTTGTGTTAGCTGGCAATTCCAGCAGGCCAGCACATCGCAAGTCTCACAGAACAGCTTCAGTGGTTCTTTACTGTGAAGAGGACAAAAGAGTGGAAACTCATTGACTTCACTCTCATCACCTGTAGATTGAGTAAAAATGGCACATTTAAGTTTTAGATTAATGCAGGATGCAAACACTTGAAAGTTAATTTCTAGCTGTTTGCACCAATTAATTTTGTGTTTTTTTAAAAAAACGAGCATTCAAGAAACTAGCACACTAATGGATTGCAGAAAAAGGATATTTACAGAAATGACCCAGGACAAGCAATACATTGGTTTTTAACATACTCTTCCTATCCTAAAGATACCAACTGTTCAGTCAGCAAGTCTGATTTTTCAAAGGTGCAGAAATTCAAATGGGAAAGACCATTCTTAACGTTTGTAGACAGTACTTCACCCAAGTAAGCAAGTGTGAGCATACTGTTCAGTCATGTGGGGAAGGGAGAGCTGAAATCCATACACACAAATAATCCAATAAAGTTGCTAGATAACAATCAGGTGCTGGAACCCTGGCTGATATTTTCTCTCCTCAGCCCAGGAATAGAGATCATGATTCCCCTTGTGGCGATCAACTAAACCCGCAAAATGCTTTGGATCAAACCTGAGACCTTCCTGGTCTGAGATAGCTCATTTATGCGCTGAGCCATCAGGGCATCCCATTTAACATTTCTGTACCAGTTTAGTGTAACTAGTTTCACATATTCTTGGCTATCATTCTGAAGAATTGGGTTTCATTCTGTCCTTCCAATAGTTCAAAATACATCAGAAAATCCACCAAACTTGCAGCATTCACATCTAGCTCATTTCTAATTAGCGTTTGAATTAGCTATATTTAGCTTATGCACCAAATATAATCGTTTGGAGAAACAGAAATAACAAAAATAGCCAACAGTCCGGTGGTGGATATATCAAAGTCCTAAATTTAACAAATTTGTCAGTGTTATTGATAATGTAAAGAGAAGGAAGCCAAGCTGTGTTCCTGTGTGACCCAATTGGTATCACAAAGGTGTTTCCTAAAGAACAGAGATGACTCTACAAATTTGTAATAACAACAACTTGCATTTATATAACACTTTTAACGTAGTAAAACTTCCCAAAGTGCCTCACAGGAGCATTGTCGCTGGGTCAAAATCCTGGAACTCCCTTCCTAACAGCACTGTGGGAGAACCTTCAGCAGTTCAAGAAGGCAGCTCATCCCCACCTTCTCGAGGGAAATTAGGGATAGGCAATAAATGCTGGCCTCACCAGCGATGCCCACATCCCATGAATAAATTTAAAAAAAATTAACAAAATTTGACTCCAAGCCACATAAGGAGATATTAGGACAGGTGACCAAAAGCTTGATCAAAGAGGTAAGGAGCATCTTAAAGGAAGAGAGAGGCAGAGTGGTGGAGAAGTTTAGGGAGGGAATTCCAGAGCTTAGGGCCTAGGCAGCTGAAGGCACGGATGCCAACGGTGGAGCAATGAAAATTAGGGATGCGCAAGAGGCCAGAATTGGAGGAGTGCAGAGATCTCGAAGGGTTGTAGGATTGGAGGCAGTTACAGAGATAGGGAGTAGTACACAAGCCTCTTGTGCCTCAAATAATGGGATTTTAAGAATAAAGAAACTTCTGCCTCCAGCTATCTAAAGCAAGCTATTGACCTTAGTGTTTGTGTGGGGAAGGCAGAAGCTCATGGTTCCATCTGCTGGTCTTATGCTACTTTCTGATCCAGTACCAAAATTGTAGTAGAAAATGGGCAAATACACATTGGTGCACACATTTGCATTAGTGGTACGATTACCTGAAAAAGTGCTTTCACATGAATAGCAATCAGCATGGGTTGCCATATAAAACTCTGATGGGCCACTGTACAACATTTCATACGTTTCTGGTTGAAAGGAGCCAATTATCGTACCATCGGAGAATTTTACAGTACTGGAGGAGACCATTTGACTTATCCATTTAGTCCCATTTCCCTAAATCCTTTCAATGTTTTTCTTTTTCAAGTATTTATCTGTTTCCCTTTTAAAAGGTATTATGGATTCTGCTTCCACCACTCTTTCTGATAGGGAATTCCAAGTCTTAACTAGCTGCGTAAAAAAATTCTCCTAACCTCTCCCTTTATTGAGCACAAAATCAAGACTGATACTCCAGTGCAATATTGAGAGTGTGCTGCACAGTTGGAGGTGCCGTCCTTCAAATGAGACGTTAAACTGAGGCCCGTCTGCCCTATCAGGTGGACATAAAAGATCCCAAGGCACTACTTCGAAGAAGGGCAGGGGAGTTCTCCCCGGTGTCTAGACCAATATTTATCCTTCAACCAACATCACTAAAACAGATTATCTGGTCATTACCACATTGCTGCTTGTGGAACCTTGCAGTGCGCAAATTAGCTGCCGCGTTTCCACATTATAACAGTGACTACCCTTCAAAAGTACTTCACTGGCTGTAAAGCACTTTGGGACCTCCTGAGGTCATGAAAGATGCTATATAAATGCAAGACTTTCTTTTCTTTCATTCTTTTGGCAACAATCTTAAATTCATGTCCTTTAGTTACTGACCGACTAACCAGTGGAAATAGTTTATCTCCAATTTACCTCATCAAAACCTCTCATAATTTTGAACACCACTATTAGATTTCCTCTTATCCTTCTTAGTTGTAATAAAGAGCTCATTTCTGTAGTCTCTCCTCATAACTAAAAACTCTCTGACTTCCAGTGAGAGTTTTTGAGGTAGAGTTTCTGCTTTGGGCGCAATCGGAAAATTGCGCCCAAAATGCAGTTGAAATTGCACTGGTTAGGTTATAGTTCAAGTTTCCGATAAAAAATCATTTGCATAATCACAAATGTAAAATCTTCCATGAACCAGCGCAATCGGGCAGCGTAACAGAACTTAATCGTTTAGTTTTTTTTCTTTCCATTAAAAAGTATTCCTTGATGGATTTAAGAGTGGTAACCTGGACCAGTTTTATTAATACAGCTGAAAATCACAAAACATAAGCATTTTTAATAAGAGTGTCCAGTCCTCCACCTGTGAGTAACCTGATTTAAAATCACTGAAAATGACTTAAATAAACTGTACTTAACCATTTACTACTTTCATTGGTATACACTAGTCAATTTCTTAGTAAACGTTTTGATAAGAAAAGACTTTAAAGACGTACCTACTTGTGCCTGTGCGGCTAAGAAAATTAGCGCAATATGACATGGAGCGCAATCGGCAGAATCTCACAATGTCGACCTGGGGGCATGGCCAATTTTGTGGGCAGGGCCTGATTCGGGCAAACTGAATCTTAAACCAGCACAAAAGATCACTGATTCCGCTGATATTACTGGCATAAATGAGCGGAAACTCTACCCCTTAATGTTTTAAAAGAAGCATGCAAGGATGAGATCAGTGAACAGTGCTCTGTATTGTGTAAAGAAGGCAACACTGCACTTGGTGTGATACAAAAGGGGCAATTGATGGCCCAGTGTTACAAATTCGGGTCTGCCATAGATACCTTCTCAGGTTCAGTAGTGTCAGTCACTCCTGTAAGTCGTCTCGGCATTTTAATTCTGGGAGTTGGCTCACATTGCTCTATATCTACCTGTACAATAGTATGCCCTGGGGTATAACAATGAAACCTCCTTGTGATCTGCACTGATAGCCACGTCTTTCATATATGTATTTTTTCCAATCACTCTGAAGGCAAACCAAGTTACCGCAGATGAGATGAGGTTCAATTTTGAATCATTTAGTGGCTTTATTCCACAGTAAAGTGAAAATATACAGAGCGACAGTTACAACCAGAGTCGCTCAGTTCAATCAGTAAACCGTATATGTGTAATAATGTAACAAAGGACATGCTTTTCCACATTGGTGGGTGGTCTTATTTGACTTAAGCAAAATAAGTTCTTTGTATCCTGTCATACAACCCAGGACATGACCTCCTCTTCCTGCAGTTTTCTATCTTTTTCACTGTAGTGCCATATTTTGTTGCCTGACTGCTCTTGTGGTGTCTTGGTTCTCTTTTAAAAGCCTCTCACTCTTATGTCAAAAAGGCTGTCCCCTTTTCTACTCCCACTCTCAGACTGAAAGAGTTTTCCAATACAGTGGTGGGAACTGTCCTTCCAAATATCCATACAAGCTAACAAATCACTTATTGTTTAGTCTCTAGGAGACACAACTTATGTTGAGCATATTATCCACCTTCCGTCTCGGTGCTTCTTTTTTAAACAAAACCCCCCAATGAGAATAGTTAAAAAAATCTAGCACTAAAAATAACTTTTTCCAAATGCTTTCCATGGAGAAATGGTCAAAATGCAGAAACATGACATTTAGAGGCCTATAATTTTTAACTTATTGCTAATTTAAAGCTTACACTCAACCATGTGAATAGCCATATTCAACTTTTCAAACATTTTCGTAATGGATACATTTTATCCTAAAACTCCTTTTCTCATAGAATCCACCATGCATTTGATTGCTATAATTGTGAGATAACTAGTCAATCTGAAGCCAGAGAATACAATGAATACTGTGTGAGCAGTATCGCCCCAGGACATGGCTGCAATGCAAGAATTTCAATGACCTCATGAGGATAGCTAAGGTAAGCCTCCTAACTCATATCTTTAATTACTCTATTAGCCTTGCACTACCTGTTGCCCCAGCATTCACTACCTTTCCCTCCCTCAATTACCAGCACTCTCCTACAATCACAGCAGAACACTGCGCCTCCTTCAGCTCCTACTGCAGCACTCTGCACCTGCTACTCACCTCACTATTACTTCCTGTACCTTCCGCTCATACCTCTGCCATCTTGCACAAACCAGCAACACTATTATACCCTCATTTGCATGTCCTCAAAACTTCTCACTACTCTAACATAGAAACATAGAAAATAGGAGCAAGAGTAGGCCATTCGGCCCTTCGGGTCTGCTCCGCCATTCAAAATGATCATGGCTGATCGTCTAACTCAGTACCCTGTTCCCGCTTTTTCCCCATATCCCTTGATCCCCAGCCATCGGGAACATCCTCCCTGCATCTAGTCTGTCAAGTCCTCTTAGAATTTTATATGTTTTGATGAGATCACCTCTCATTCTTCTAAACTCTAGTGAATATAGGCCTAATCGACCCAATCTCTCCTCATACATCAGTCCTGCCATCCCAGGAATCAGTCTGGTAAACCTCCATGGCAAGGACATCCTTCCTCAGATAAGGAGACCAAAACTGCACACTATACTCCAGATGTGGTCTCACCAAGGCCCTGTATAACTGCAGTAAGACATCCCTGCTCATGTACTCAAATCCTCTTGCAATGAAGGCCAACATACCATTCGCCTTCCTAACTGCTTACTGCACCTGAATGCTCGCTTTCAGCGACTGGTGTACAGGGACACCCAGGTCTCGTTGCACCTCCCTTTTTCCCAATCTATCACCATTCAGATAATAATTTGCCTTTCTGTTTTTACAACCAAATTGGATAGCCTCACATTAATCCACATTATACTGCATCTGCCATGTTCTTGCCCACTCACCCAAATTGTCTAAATCACATTGGAGCCTCTCTGCGTCCTCCTCACAGCTCACATTCCACCCCAGCTTTGTGTCGCCTGCAAACTTGGAAATGTGACATTTAGTTCCCTCATCCAAATCATTGATATATATTGTGAATAGCTGGGGCCCAAGCACTGATCCCTGCAGTACCCCACTAGTCACTGCCTGCCACCCGGAAAAAGACCCGTTTATTCCAACTCTCTGTTTCCTGTCTGTCAACCAATTCTCAATCCATTCCAGTATATTCCCCCCAATCCCATGTGCTTTAATTTTGCACACTAGCCTCTTGTGTGGGACCTTATCAAAAGCCTTCTGAAAATCCAAATACACCACATCCACCGGTTCTCCTCCATCTATTCTACTAGTTGCATCCTCAAAAAACTCCAGTAGATTTGTTAAGCATGATTTCCCTTTCATAAACCCATGCTGACTTTGTCCAATCCTGTTAATGACCTCCAAGTGTTCTGTTATCACATCTTTTATAATAGACTCTAGCATTTTCCCCACTACTGATGTTAGGCTAACTGGTATGTAATTCCCTGTTTTTTCTCTCCCTCCTTTTTTAAATAGCGGGGTTACATTTGCCACCCTCCAGTCTGTAGGAACTGTTCCGGAGTCTGTAGAATTTTGGAAGATGATCACCAATGCATCCACTATTTCCAGGGCCACTTCCCTAACATTTCTGGCAGGTTATTTGTGTCCTCCTTTGTGAAGACAGAACCAAAGTATTTGTTTAATTGTTCTGCCATTTCTTTGTTTACTCTCAGACTCTATTTTTCCACTCTTAATCAATCTCTTTGTCCTCCTTTGCTGAATTCTGAACTGCTCCCAATCCTCAGGCTTGCCGCTTTTTCTGGCAATTTTATATGTCTCCTCTTTGGATTTAATACTATCCCTAATTTCTTTTGTAAGCCACGGTTGAGCCACCTTTCCTGTTTTATTTTTGCACTCGACAGGAATGAATAATTGTTGTAATTCCTGCACACTTTCTTTAAATATTAGCCATTGCCTATCCACCGTCATCCCTTTTAGTAAAGTTCCCCAATCTATCATAGCCAACTCACACCTCATACTTTCGTAATTTCCTTTATTTAGATTCAGGACCCTAGTTTCGGATTCAACTACTTCACTCTCCATCTTAATGAGGAATTCCATCATGTTATGGTCGCTCTTCCCTAAGGGACCCCGCACAACAAGATTGCTAATTAATCCTTTCTCATTGCACAATACCCAGTCTAGGATCACCTGTTCTCCAGTTGGTCCCTCAATGTTTTGGTTTAGAAAACCATCACGTACACACTCCAGGAATTCCTCCCCGACAGTATTATTGCTAATTTGGATTGACCAATCCATATGTAGATTAAAGTCACCCATGATTATAGTTGTACCCTTCTTGCATGCGTCTCTAATTTCCTGTTTAATGCCCTCCCCTACATCTCCACTACTGTTTGGGGGCCTATAGACAACCCCCACCAACGTTTTCTGCCCCTTAATGTTTCTTAGCTCCACCCATATAGATTCCACATCATGATTTTCCGAGCCAATATCCTTCCTCACTATTGCATTGATTTCCTCCTTTACTAACAATGCTACCCCACCTCCTTTCCCTTTTTGCCTATCCTTCCTAAATATTGAATACCCCTGGATGTTCAGTTCGCATCCTTGGTCACCCTGCAGCCATGTCTCCATAATCGTAACTATATCATAACCGTTAATATCTATCTGCGCTGTTAATTCATCTAGCTTATTGCGAATGCTCCACGCATTAAGACACAATGCCTTTAGACTTGTCTTTTTAAGGTTGCTAGTCATCTTAGTTTTATTTTGCACTGTGGCCCTATTTGTTTTTCACCCTTGTTTTCTCTGCCTTCCACTAGGGAACCTTGGATGTCAGGGGATATACGAGAATGGATTAGGAAAAAAAGGAGGGCTTTTGGCAGATACAAAAGGCTAAAGACGGAGGAAGCCCTAGAGGAGTACAAAAAGTGCAGGGGGATACTTAAAAAAGAAATTAGGAGATCAAGGAGGGGCCATGAAATAACACTGGCGAGCAAAATAAAGGAAAATCCTAAGATGTTTTATAAGTATATTAAGGGTAAGAGGATAACTAGGGAAAAAATAGGGCCCATTAGGGACAAAAATGGCAATGTGTGTGTGGAGCCGGCAGATGTAGGAGGGGTTCTAAATGAATTTTTTGCATCTGTTTTCACTATGGAGAAGGACGATGTAGACATAGAAATACGGCAGGGGGACTGTGATATACTCGAACATATTAACATCGAACGGGAGGAGGTATTGGCGGTTTTAGCAGGCCTAAAAATGGATAAATTCCCAGGCCCGGACGAAATGTATCCCAGGCTACTGTGTGAGGCAAAGGAGGAGATTGCGGGGGCTCTAACACATATATTCAGAACCTCTCTGGCCACAGGGGATGTGCCAGAGGACTGGAGAACCGCTAATGTAGTACCATTATTCAAGAAGGGGAGTAGGGAAAAACCGGGGAACTACAGGCCAGTGAGCCTAACATCAGTGGTAGGAAAATTATTGGAAAAAATTCTGAAGGACAAAATTAGTCTCCACTTGGAGAAGCAAGGATTAATCAGGGATAGTCAACATGGCTTTGTCAAGGGAAGATCGTGTCTGACTAATTTGATTGAATTTTTTGAGGGGGTGACTAGGCGTGTGGATGAGGGTAACGCAGTGGATGTGGTATACATGGATTTCGGTAAGGCCTTCGTTAAAGTCCCGCACAGGAGACTGGTCAAGAAGGTACGAGCCCATGGAATCCAGGGTGCCTTGGCACTTTGGATACAAAACTGGCTTAGTGGCAGAAGGCAGAGGGTGATGGTCGAAGGTTGTTTTTGTGACTGGAAGCCTGTGGCCAGTGGGGTACCACAGGGATCGGTGCTGGGTCCCTTGCTGTTTGTGGTCTACTATGATCAGTAAGTTCACTGATGATACAAAAATTGGTAGGGTGGTAAATAGCGAGGAGGATAGCCTCAGTCTGCAGGACAATATAGATGGGTTGGTCAGATGGGCGGAACAGTGGCAAATGGAATTTAACCCGGAAAAGTGCGAGGTGATGCACTTTGGAGGGACTAACAAGGCAAGGGAATACACAATGAATGGGAGGACCCTAGGCAAGACAGAGGGTCAGAGGGATCTTGGTGTGCAAGTTCACAGATCCCTGAAGGCGGCGGAACAGGTAGATAAGGTGGTAAAGAAGGCATATGGGATACTTGCCTTTCTTAGCCGAGGCATAGAATACAAGAGCAAGGAGGTTATGATGGAGCTGTATAAAACACTGGTTAGGCCACAGCTGGAGTACTGTGTGCAGTTCTGGTCGCCACACTACAGGAAGGATGTGATCGCTTTGGAGAGGGTGCAGAGGAGATTCACCAGGATGTTACCAGGGCTGGAGCGCTTCAGCTATGAAGAGAGACTGGGAAGATTGGGTTTGTTTTCCTTGGAGCAGAGGAGGCTGAGGGGGGACATGATTGAGGTGTACAAAATTATGAGGGGCACAGATAGGATGGATACTAAGGAGCTTTTTCCCTTCGTTGAGGGTTCTATAACAAGGGGGCATAGATTCAAGGTAAAAGTTTAAAGGGGATTTGAGAAAGAACTTTTTCACCCAGAGGGTGGTTGGAGTCTGGAACTCACTGCCTGAAAGGGTTGTGGAGGCAGGAACCCTCACAACATTCAAGAAGCATTTGGATGAGCACTTGAAATGCCATAGCATACAAGGCTACGGACCAAATGCTGGAATATGGGATTAGATTAGACAGGGCTTGATGGCCGGCGCGGACACGATGGGCCGAAGGGCCTCTATCCGTGCTGTATAACTCTATGACTCTATTGCTTCTTCCCTTTCTGTCTTTTGTTGCTATCCTTGTTTCCCCCTCCTCTGTCTCCCTGCTCAGGTTCCCATCACCTGCCATTCTAGTTTAAACCTTTCCCAACAGCACTAGCAAACACCCCCATGAGGACATCGGTCCCGGTCCTGCTCGGGTGTAACCCGTTCCGCTTGTACAGGTCCCTTCCCCAGAACTGGTCCCAATGTCCCAGGAATCTAAATCCTTCCCTCCTACACCATCCCTGCAGCCACACATTCATCTGGTCTATTCTTTGGTTCCTATGCTCACTAGCACAAGGCACTGGTAGTAATCCTGAGATCACTACCTTTGAGGTCCTGCTTTTTAATTTATCTCCTAACTCTTTAAATTCACCTTGTAGGACCTCATCCCTTTTTTTTACCTACACTGACACACTTCCTTGTTTCTTGCAAGGCAAGGTCGCACACGGTAATAGGGACAAGGCAGCCACAGGAGAAGAGGAAGAAGAAGAGGGCACCACTGTTGAACAAGAAGCATCACTCGACCTTACATTTTCAGAAACCAGTTCAAAGACTGGCATTGCGTGTTGTTCAGAGGGTAGGCTAGAGACGGCTGTACATGGATATTCACCCAGCACGAGTGTGCAGGACCAAGGGCAGGAGGACAGGAAGCAGCTCGTTGGAGGGAGAGCTCACATCCTAGCCCTGCTGCACAAGGTGCAGTTGGAGATATAGGCAGCCCATTCACACACAAAACTGATGGAAATCCACACAGACCTTCCATGTGCACTGGGCTGCCTGCCAGCGAGCCTCTAGTGACAGGTCTGACTGCTTTGATGGAAGCTCAGATTGCTGCTACCTTGGCTTTGGGGTCGAGCATCTCCTCTGGCTTACAAAACCTGAAAGAGTGTGGACGGGGGCTTTGAGAGTCACCCAGCACATCTGGATTGTTCTCGTGCAGAGCAGTGGGAATGCTGAGGCTCAGACTCTTGAGTGGCATTAGCTATATGGGGGAGGCTCCTGGGGTCTTCCCTCAGGATGATAGAACGACTGCTCCCCCATCAGCCTCTCAACCGATGCCAAACCGCTAGTTGGGCTAGACTGCTCCAGCCGAAGCCAAGTCCCAGCGGTTTGCAGCCGGCTCCTCAAAGGTCAGAACTCCACCAGAAGACCTGTCTGCCGAAGTTCAGCAGTCTTCCATTTCCCAAGCTGTAACCACTGGGGAACCATTTCATAGGACCACTAGACTAGGTAAACAAGCACACAAGACAGGCACTGAAGAGTTGTACAAAAGGTGATTTGTAAATAAGCATCAGTCAAGTAAGCATTTGTCAAATCAAGAATAGAGTCTGTCGGAGTAGTGAAGTAAAAGATTTTGCTTAGGTATAGCGGCTGGACTTCATAATCATAGTGATATAAGGAACACAAAAGTTGTACAGTTTGAGGGCATTAATATGGTGGATGTCAGGACTGAGTCAAATGGAAAAAGAGTGTGTTGGTGCTGGAAGCAGGGGAGGGAATGATCAGAAAAATATCTCCTCAATAATTTGCTGCATTACAGCTCTGGAAGCTTGCTATGCTGTTGGGCTGTGCTGCTCTTCTGCTTCCTCCGGCTCCTTCATCTTCCTGCTCCATCTCTTCCTCCTCAAGAATCTCCGAGTCAGCTCCCCTTTGAGTAGCTAGATTATGGAGCATGCAGCAAACGATAATGAATCTTGAGATTCGCTCTGGGCCGTACTGCAGGATCTCTCCCAATCTGTCCAGATAGCAGAACTGTTGTTTTAGGATGCCAATGGTTTGCTCATTGGGAACTCTTGTTGATGCATGGCTCTCTTTAGATCAGAGCTAGATATCTGTGCTTGGGTTCCTGATAGGATTCATGAGCCAGTTGGTGAGAAGAAAGCCCTTGTCCCCCCAGAAGGCAGCCTGGTCTGGTCTGGATAGAACAAAGGGGATATTGAGGACTAGCTCATGACTACTGCCAAGAAATTGACCACAGACCTGTATGACTCGCTGTCTGTGGTCACAAACAAGTTGCACAGAGTGAATGGAAGCCCTTCCTGTTCAGAAACATAGCTGCTTCCTGATGGGGAGCACGCAAGGCTATGTGCGTGTACTCTATGATGCCCTGGACCTGCGGGAATCCAGCAATGCGGGCAAATTCCAGTGCGCTTTCTTCCTGCTTATCAGCATCCATGGGGAAGGTAATGAACTGTTGACACCTCACAAACAATGCATCTGTGACCTGCCAGATCACCGTGTGCACAGCAAATTGGCTAATGTCCCCAGAAGCAGTTTAGATGGAGGTAGAGGCATAAACTTTTACAGCCGCAGTGACCTTCACTGCCATAGGCAGTGCAGTGTATGCCCTGGTATTGGGCTCCAATTCTCGCTGCCACAGGTGGCACAGGTATGTCTCCTTGTTGAAATGCAGCCACCTTACACAGTGCTCCTCTGTGAGGTTCAGGAATGATGTTCTGTTTCTGAATACCCTCATGCTGTAATGCCTCCTGTGCTGTTACCACCTTCGCCCTCTTCTTGCAGCCTGTGCAGGTCTTTGCTGCCTTCCATGCTGTTGCTCTTCCTCCTCCTCATTTGGGAGCATCAACGATAAGCCCAGCAGCATGCCTGTGTTCAGCAATTCTGAACAAGAAAATTCAGGGAAACAATTCCACAAATGGACTCTGCAAAACTATTTAACAGCCACACAGTAGACAAGACAGCCAAAAAAATTGACCCAGCCTAAAACAACTAACCAGAGACATACCATAGTGGAGGTGAGGATTCCTTTAAATATCATTTCTGAAAGCTGATTACTGACTGCAACATAATGTGCTGCGCGAATTAAGAAGTGATGTTTCAGGCACGCACAGACACCAATTTCAGAAATGGGCCCTGAATCAGGCGCAGGACCCTGATTATAATACTTAAATGATGCCTGTGTTTGTTGCCGGCGGCTACCAGGGATGCCTATTGAGTGCCTGAATCGATACGCTGTCGTAAGCACTTCCGCTGCTTTTCAGGCACGTACTGTTGCGCTCCTGAATTTGACTTTGTGGTGCACGTTTTGAACCCCGAAAACGTGCGAGATGCATCGCAATTTCGACCCCTTTATATTTTCATATAAAGAATAAATGATAGCTGGCACTGCTAATTGAGAGAATCAGATAGTTCATGGAAGAAACAATGGATGCTTGCAAGTGATTACAAGTCTAATCTTAATCTAATAAACAGTTTTAAATTGTTTATGAAGAAATGAGTGACACCTGTAACTGACAATTCAGCCATTTAATCAGGTTCAAAGATTTATATATAGAAAATACTGGTTCCTAGGAGTGATTGCAAGGCGGAAATCTAATCGAAGAGACCTGATGACATCATAAACCACAAGAGAAGCTTGAATAGTTTAAAGCAGAAATCAAACCACAAAATGAGATTACGGCCTTGAATTCACTCCTAGATTTTTTTTAATGTCTATGGGTGAATGATAAATATGAAACAGGTAAATCTGAAGTAGATAAATTATGCAATTCAAAATACCTAATGCTGAAACAAACTCTAACGTTAGCATGACATTCTACTACTCAGCTATCAAGCGGTTCTACATAAATCATACACCAGTTTATTTAACAATTTTTAATAAAAAGTGTATTGTTCTTACTTTGCCTGTCTTTATTCTTTCCACTATTTTCCACATTCATTATTTTAGCCTTTAGTTTACATTTATTATCTAAATGCACTGTTCTAACTTTTATTTTTTCTAATTTATTTTAAGTTCAAGTAATTATCCAACCCATTTTCTTCTATCGATCCATATTGGACCTGGCTCTAATCTACATAATTTTAAGTAGGTTCTTTGATTTGCTAAATCGTGTTCTATTTCCACTCGCCTGAAGTTGCTGTCTGATTTGCGCATAAATAACGGTGAGCACTGTTAGTCTCATCATTATTTTGACAGTAAACTTTAGCCCAATAAGATAACTCAATGCCAGCACACACAGCTGAGCATCACTAAATTGAGCCATCTCACTGCTGATATTAAAGGGGCCATGATTTCGTAAAGCTCCCATTCCCCTGCCCACCTAACCTGATGATTTTACAGCATTTTAGTCAGTGCTTTATTTTAACAGGCCACTTAGTGTTGTGACAGTTCAAAAAGCTATTTACAATAGTTTAATAACCCTATCATAGGGCTGCCAATAATTGACATACGTTTAGAGCATTGGTGCATCATGTAGAAACTAAAGGTGGTGAACAGGTGTTTGACAGAGTGAAGTATGAAAAACTAACAGCTATCCTACAGACTTAGAACTGATGACAAAAATATGAGACTTACTTGAATTTTTCTTTAAACTCAAGAACAATAGATCGTTGTGAAGACTTGATAATCAATTAACAAAATGGACAAAAATCAGGAGAGGAATGAGATTAGGATAGGTAACATCATCTTATCTTTTCAACATATATTCAGAATTATTTAACAAGAGACAGTTTGGGTTCAAGATCAATAGAAAATCAATAAACAGCCTAAAGTATAATTATGATACAGCACTGATTGTAGATACAGAATAGATTACATGAGATACTTGAGAAAGTAAATTAGAACACCATTAATTGTCTTCTTAGCATATATTTTCAATCCATATTTCAAAGGAAGAGCAACTGACAAAAACTGCCTTCAGAGTGAACAATAAAGAAATAGAGCAAGTAGATAAAATTGTTTTGGGGGTAGATTTTCATTTTCACCACCTTGGCAGTAATCTGAAATTAACTGAATGAAATTCAGGCGGGTTCTATAAAGGGCGTGTAATCCGTCCCGCCAGATTACCACCCGGGTGGTGAAGACGAAAATCTATCCCAAGATGTCCAAAAAACAGTAATTGCAAATGAAGCATTTAACAGGAAGAAGTTTCTGTGCAAATGTAATATGAAGCTAGTGATAAGAAGTAGAATGTTTTAATATATGGCCAACAACATTGCATGGATGTGAAAATTGGGCTTTAAACACTGAAGAAGACTGGAGGAGGTGATGCTGTAGATAATTGATGAAAATTAGTTGGTCAAGAAGAATGTCTAAGGAGAGGCTGCTTGATGTAGTGTAAGAAAACAAGAAAAAATGTGTTTATTTTGATGTAAAAGATTACATTTTGTGGCCACATTAGCTGTTGAGGTTGTTATTGTCTGGAAAAGTGCAGGTAAAGAACATGGCTAAATGATGTGATGGAATGGGCAAGTCCAACATCTCACACAAATCACATGTAGAGAGATCAGAAAATATGGAATGCAGTGACCACAAAAGAAGCCAGAGAGACAGAAATTTTCACCAGTTCAGATGCATCATTCATTCTGAATCTCTGTATTCTGTAGAGATATACATCTAATAGAAATCTGGAATTCACTACCTAACACCACTGTGAGAATACCATTACTGCAAGGACAGTAGTGGTTCATGGACAAGGCCCATGACCACCTTCTCAGGGCAACTAGGGATTTGGCCTTACCAGCATCACTCCTATCTGAAGCATGATCTATATTTCTACAAATATATATATATATATATATATATATATTTTGGTTTGGTTAATGTGAGGAAAAAAGTAGAACTTGGTGTGTGAAATGTGTGTTTTCTTTAATTATTTTGCTGATATTTATGCCAATCAAAACAAGGACAGAAATGAATATTTTGCAAGTTTTATTACCCAATGTCAGCACTAAGCACTCAGGTAAGGTGCAGTCTGAGCTACAAAGCTCCCACTACACTGTCCCCACAACAAGCCTCAACCTAAATCTCAACAGCAGCACTCCCCGCTGCACCAATGCAACATTCTCATTTTCCATCCCAGCCATCCTGGTGGTTTTGCTGACAAGACTGCTTATTTAGTGAGTTGACCTGCCTATTTCCTGTGTGAATACAGTCTTAAAAATTGTGCAAGTAAAGTAACTGCTATATCACATCCTCAAGGTGACTGCGGTCATTTCCTGTATTAAACCTTTTTGCAGGACCTATCGATTTTTAAAGTACTGAGGAGCTGTGCAATACGTTACCTGTAGTATGTTCTGGGGTGAACAGCTTATGATGCTTTGTGTCCTTCCCAAGCGCATGTTCTTCTGAGCATGTACTGCATAGCCACTTACTGCAGTCTGAACAAAAATTGAGGGCTGGTTTATTTTCTTCACAGTCGAAGCAGTGCTGGAGAGAATAAACAAACACTGTAAATTCAGATAAATTATTTTAAAAGACGTGCACACAAGGCCTCTAAAGCTTGGTTACATTGCTGCAGTATTACCCGTGGCAATTTCAAGTAGCATCATACTGTGCAGCGACTGATATTTATCATCAAGCCATGATCATCAACAGTTCCTGTAACTAGGGATATAAGAGAATGATCGAGGATACGCATATTGAGATTGCTTCCTTGAACATATCATTACTTGTTTACATATGTGCATTGTTGGCTTCTGAACATGCCATTAGTGTCCTTTAATATATAAAACTGCAGCCTCCCTTTTTCAAAATGTTATTTGACAGTTTTATATCTGGTGCTAAAGAGAACACAGCCACTGTGTTCTGTGTAGCTGACCAACAGGAAATAGTGCACTACAATAAAAGGTCACTTACAGAAGAACAAATGATCAGAACCACAGGGGAACAAGGTCAGAGCTATAGATATAGTATTATAAATACTGTAGCTACAAGAGCAGGTTAGAGGCTGGGTATTCTGTGGCGAGTGACTCACCTCCTGACTCCCCAAAGCCTTTCCACCATCTACAAGGCAAAAGTCAGGTGAGTGCAGCTCCAACAACACTCAAGAAGCTCGACACCATCCAGGACAAAGCAGCCCGCTTGATTGGCACCGCATCCACCACCCTAAACATTCATTCCCTTCACCACCGGCGCACTGTACTATCCACAGGATGCACTGCAGCAACTCGCCAAGGCTTCTTCGACAGCACCTCCCAAACCCGCGACCTCTACCACCTAGAAGGAAAAGGGCAGCAGGCACATGGGAACAACACCATCTGCACGTTCCCCTCCAAGTCAAGCACCATCCTGACTTGGAAATATATCGCCGTTCCTTCATCGTCGCTGGGTCAAAATCCTGGAACTCCCTTCCTAACAGCACTGTGGGAGCATCTTCACCACACGGACTGCAGCAGTTCAAGAAGGCAGCTCACCACCACCTTCTCAAGGGCAATTAGGGATGGGCAACAAATGCTGGCCTTACCAGCGACACCCACATCCCATGAACGAATAAAACAAAAATACAGTGGTATGTGGAGGTATATGCCTGTTTTGACACCGTTTCTGCCATTGATACTCAAAAACTGGAAGGTGATAGCCATTTAGCCTAGCTTGCAAGAGCAACTTTACAAGCAGATTGGGACAAATTCATGCAGTATGCTGATTTCTCCTTCTTACAAAATCTGTAATGGTTTACAGTACTGGAGACCAAATAGAAGTTATGGCAAATATAATATATGCAAACTAAAATAGTTCAATGGCAGATTCTTCATAAAGTTGGCTGGTCATTTCTAACAATATATTTTTGGCAACTTTTCTCGACTGGTCAGGGTGAGGAGGTCAGTACTGAGGAATGGAACACTTTTCCATCTCTTTGCCACCCAGTGTGAAAATCAAGCATTCCCAGTCAGGTATAACACAGGCCAGAGTCAGGGCAAAGGTCCCTTCACCGTACTCCAACAATGTCTCTTAGCCTAGGCGGAAAACAGCATCTCTTACTGTACCAGTGTGAATATTTCCATTCACCATACCTGGCATCCTTATGGTCTTTCTGGGTAAAATTTCTGACTTAATCTCAATTTGTGTTTCGTTGCAGGCCTGTATCTATTAGGAATGGGATTGAGATGGTCAACCTCCTTTAATAGATTACCAGAAAGAAAGAGGTGATTTTTATCCAATTAGACTGGGTTGAAATCAGACAAAAGAGTATACTCTGCTAAACTCTCTGCACTATTCAAGTGCCTCAAAATCAACACCTGTTGAAAAAGAGATTCTTGCAATTTTCATTAACAATTCTGCACCCAAAAATAGGTTCTAACATTTTCGGGAGAGGATTAGTTTAGAATTTTTAAAAATAGGTCTGATAGTTGCCTTGGAAATAAGACACACATTCTGTATGAATTAGTGCACCCTAGATGACAGTGCTATGCCAATTTGTACACTAACTAGAGCTACAGAACTAGAAGTAGCAGCCTAGGAAAAGCAATCCTGCCACTTTAATTCTATGTTTCTACTAACTGCTTACTTAAGAATAAGGGGTTTTATAAGCATATAAAGAAAATAAAGAGTAGTTAGAATCGGACAACTCATGGTTGAAGGAGGGAGGTATTGTGGAGATGTGAAATATTTTGCATCAGTTTTTACAAATGATAGTGGAAGTGAGAATTTAGATGTACTAGAGAAGGAGACGGAACAAATCTTAGAGATAACTGAAGAAAAGGAATTGGTTCTGAAAACATTAGCAAAACTCAAGGTGGATAAATCACAGGGCCCTAACAACATGCACACGCTGCTGAAAGTCAGAGAGGAGATAGCAGAGACTGGCCACAATTTTTCAATCTGCTTTAAATATGCAAATTATGCTATTGGACTAGAGCCAATGTAACACCTTTATTCAAGAAGGGAGAGAAGGATAAATCAGGTAACGGTGGACCAGTTAGTCTAATAACAGTAGTGCGCAAATAGAGTTAGAGCAAATAGATATTGCTCAGGTTGGAAATGATGTACCTTAGGGGTCGGTACTTGTCCACTTCTGTTCTCAGTATGTATAAACAATTTGAATTTACGCATCGTGAGTATGACCTTGAAATATGCTGACTACACAAAAGTAAGGGGTTTGGTAAACTGTGAGCAGGAATGTAAAAAACTTCAGGAAGGCGCAGAGAAGTTAGTGGAATGGGCAGACAAGTGGAGGATAAGTGTGAGGTAAAATATTTTGGGAAGGTAAAGCAAGGAATGGGAGTTTACACAATGGATAAGTGTGAGGTAAAATATTTTGGGAAGGTAAAGCAAGGAATGGGAGTTTACACAATGGAAAGATAATGAAAGGTGTGAATAAACAGAGGGACTGAGGGGTTCAGATACATAATTCCCTGAAATGCGAGTGCAGATAGATAAAGCCATAAAAAGGTCAACAGCACTTTGGGTTTTACATTGATTAGGCCACAGTTAGAGAGACCCCATTATAGAAAGAACATTAAAGCAATGAGAACATACAGTGTAGATTCATCAGGATGATGCCAAGATAGAAAACTGCTGTTATGAGGAGAGACTTAGAACACTGGAAGCATTTCCTTTGGAGCAGTGAAGGCTAAGAGGTAATTTAAAGATGGTTTTAAAATTATAACGGGTCCTAAGCAAGGGAATAAAGAAAGACTATTTCCCCTTGTTGTGGAGTCAGTGATGAGGGGTCAACAAATTAAAATGGTCAATGAGAGAACAAGGAGAGAGGTTAAGAGACAATGCTTTGCAGGTTGTTTGGAGCATAGAATACTTAGTAACAGGGAATGGTTAAGGCAGAGATCATCATACCTTTTAAGAGAAAACTGGATAAATATCTGAAGCAAAGAATGATAAATGACTATGGAGTGAAAGCAGGGCAGTGGGATTAGTTTTGGATTGCTCTCGCAAAGGGCTGTCAGATACAATGTATCAGATGGTCTCCTTTTGTGCTGTAAACTTTAATGGTTCTAAATCAGCTACAGTACCCTCGCAGTAGATATGATTTACTGTTGATGCACTGCATGCTACTGGTACAACTAATGTACTATTTTAGCAATATGATTATATGGTAGTATGGTGAGAACATCGAGCCATTGTAGGCAGTAGTACACATTTTGACCACAGAAAGCCACTGATCTTGTACCATCATAGCACAACCTTTCAAGTATGTTAAACTACTAAAGCAAACTGTAACCATAACCTGTAATTATAGCCAAACCCAACAGTTAGTGCCACAACACTAATCAAAGTACTCTGCAGCCAAGTGTTCCTTTATGTTTTCAGATGAAATACCTATAGTGGAATTATCTAATATAGTCCTTTTGTTATTTTTTAAAAAGCATTTGAATGAACCCTCATCTCTTCTAAGTGTACTTTTTTTTTTAAAAGCTGGTCACTGTACCAGGCACTGACTGGGAAATGGAGTAAGGCTTCAGGAGAGTTCGAATGCACAGGCACAGATTGCCCCACTCCAACCACAGTCCCCAGCTGGTACTTTGCAGACCCTGTAAAAACCCATTGTAATGGCCACACTGTCACATGTTACCTCTGAACTGGAGGATGTGACCCTTGCAGCATTTACAGTATTTTTTTGAAAAAGCAATTTTGAAAATTTATCTTTTTGTTTAGTAAACTGTTAGCCATGTAATTGATTCTACCAGCACCAATGTTTAGTTAGGAAATTCTTTGACCTCTGAGGGTGGTAAATAAATCAAACTTAATCTTTGCAGAATAAACAAGAGAAATCCAAATCAAAACTTTCAGATAGAGAAGGCCAGCTCCACTCTGGTTCTAACTGCAGGTAGTTCAGAACTTCTGACAGACCCTCCACAGAAACTGCAGGAAGCAGCTCATCTGACACCCCGTCAAAATTCCAAGAATTGGCATGCAGCGCCCAGTTAAATCCAACTGAAGCAAGATAGACAATATAAGGTGATTATTGAATATAGGAAAGCAGGAGCAGAAAGTGCAGAAGGAGGAAGAAGAGGCCCCTTGGAGGAAGAGGAGAGTGCCTCCTCCTGCAGCCGCACAGACAGCAGACCCAGATCTTTGTGACCCTGTTTTCAGAAGAACACTTTCAAACCATGAAGCACTATGTCAGTTATTGGGTAATGTGCCCGGTAGCTTCCACAATATGGCAACAAACATGAAGAATTCCACATCCCACATGCGTGTAGTCCTGATGGATGGAATAGAAAGCATGTCGACATCCTTGGAGTGAGTGGCAGCTCCAGGGCCATCTGCTGTTCAGCCCTCACAGCTGAGGCTTCACTGCCAGTTTTAGGTACTCTCACACACTCAGACTGCTTCAACATAAGCCTTTGGCTACATTGTGGCCTCCTTAGTAGACAGGCTTATAGATGAGATTTCTCAAGCCAGGAGGGAAATAGTGGCCACCTTGCTCAATACCACTCCATTTCATGGGGTCTGCCCCCTCAGATCAGCAGACAGAGTGCCCCCTTGGGTCCCGGAGGCTTATACTGACACAAAGCTGTCATTCTCCTGTCCTGGTCTTGCATCAGGGGAACAACTTAGATAAGGCACCAGATTAGCTAACTGTCCACAAAAAGACATACAGGCATTGGTGAAAATAATTACACAGACAGCAAAATTTTGGATTTCTATACATTAAATACATCAGATTATGCTGTGTGCAAAATCTTTTTGATGGTCCTAGCATTTGAGGTTTCTGTCATTGTGAAATGATGGTGACAGGGACTATAACTGAATTCTGTTTAGACTTTTCAGAGATGTTTTTATTGTAGAGAAAGGTCAAGAGGGACGGATGGAATCAAGGGGTTATACTGAATGACACATTAAAAGAAAGTTTCAAGGATGCTATTTCTCTGGATGATTCAGCCAATAGGAGCCCAACTATCCTGTGGTCCCTCAGGAGCCTCATCTTCCACATGTGCTGCTCCTTCAGACAGTAGATGCAACAGGAATTCCAAACAGGACCCCCATTATGCAGATTTGACAGTTGAGCTCATTGCAGCCAAAACTTGTAGGATATATAATCCATTTAATGGCGAGAGTAGCAAAAAGGCAAGGAACTATTCTTAGTAATTGTTCCTCTATCTCAAAATTCTTGCTGACTCAGGCTTCACAATACAACAAAACTCTGTTTTTGATAACTCCTTTTTATGTGGGCACACAACCTGCAATTGTCACAAAAACAGGAAATCAGGTTACAGGCCATCATGTCTTTGTAAATGTGACAACTCTCTTTAGTTTACATTCAAGTGCTTACTTCTGTTGCAGCAATGCAGGCCATAAAATTAATTTAGCAGAAAGTTCAAGGGCAGCAGTATGTGAGCAGAGACCACTGGTGTTACAGGTCTCTACTCATATTTCCAGTGTGCTGTGCCTAGGCGTTACTGGGGCACTACATTCAAGAGAATCGGCCTTAATGATTTTTTCTTCTGTAAAAAGAATGCCAAGATTGAGCATAGATTTTAAGAGACTTATAACAAGCTAGCAGGAGTGGAGGTTCTATCCCTGGTCTTTTCAGAGTCAAATGGCCTCAACCAAGGCCCTGATGGGATGCACAATTCACCTTCACTTCCAAAATTAGGGGGGAAAAAAATTGCAGTCCTTGCTCCTGCTATCCAGCAACTCAAGTAGGAAGTGCATGTCTGTAGAAATTAGACGAGGACAGATTCAAGCTTGGTCGTGATGGTCCTAGTCTAGTAGCCCAGCTACACTCAGTCCAAGCTAATACTTGATAAATGGCAATTTGGACAAGATATTGGAGGGCCATTACTGCCCATGGAACTGTATTACATGGACTCAGCACCTTCACCAAAGAGGTAAGCAGGAAAAAAAGAGTGGGAAAAATTGGAGGATAAAATGAACATTAGTTGACATGGTATCACAGGATCATTTGAGCTGGTTGGTCTCCAATGTGTCGTGCTGCAGAAATTAATAGAGACTGAATTTGGAAGAACCAGTCTACCCGAGCCAGTGAAATGTTATTCTTTCTCCAATATGTTTATGCTCAGCAGGTTAGCACAACCTGAATCTGTCCCACTGGACATATGTTGTTCACCACTAGGCACAGTGTTCAGTTCCATTCGCAACCCCTCAGATAATGAAGCAGTCCGTGCCCGCATGCAGCAAGACCTGGACAACACCCAGGCTTGGACTGATAAGTGGCAAGTAACATTCGCGCTAGTCAAGTGCCAGGCAATGACCATCTCCAACAAGACAGCGTCTAACCACCTCCCCTTGACATTCAACAGCATTACTATCGCCGAATCCCCTACCATCAACACGCTGGGGGTCACCAGTGACCAGAAACTTAACTAGACCAGCCACATAAATACTGTGGCTACAAGAGCAGATTAGAGGCTGGGTATTCTGTGGCAAGTGACTCACCTCCTGACTCCCCAAAGCCTCTCCACCATCTAGAAGGCACAGGTCAGGAGTGTGATGGAATACTCTCCACTTGCCTGGATGAGTGCAGCTCCAACAACACTCAAGAAGCTCGACACTATCCAGGACAAAGCAGCCCGCTTGATTGGCACCCCATCCACCACTCTAAACATTCACTCCCTTCACCACCGGCGCACCGTGGCTGCCGTGTGGGAGAACCTTCACCACACCGACTGCAGCAGTTCAAGAAGGTAGCTCACCACCACCACCTTCTCAAGGGCAATTAGGGATGGGCAATAAATTCTGGCCTTGCCAGCGAAGTCCACATCCCATCAACGAATAAAAAAAAGGAATATCTACAGCACGTTACCTTGTGCCCCCAGCAGTTGTATGCTATCTATGCATTTCTATAGGCAATCTAATGCAATATCCAAGCCAACCAATTCACTAGGCTGTTTAATGCTATATTTTTATATTACCCAATTCCCTTAGCAGCTTAACATTCAGATGTCCAAGTATCTAGTTCACCTGGGAGTCCAATGCTAGATGTCTGGATTAACTAATTCACTGAGTAATCTAATGCTGAATGTTATTCAAGGCATCAGATTCCCTTGTAGACTAACACTTATATGATCCTCTGGTGATCTTTTGACTATGTTCTTATGGCCTTCAATTCCCTGGCTGTAATGGTTGTACATCAATGGCAATCATGTCGCTTAATTGTAGCAGATACATGTTTACAGCTCACGGCTGCACTTTTACAGTAATTAACCTCGCGGTCTACCCCACTCACCCCAAACAGCTTTTGTTTAGCCAGACTTCAGTGACACAAAATTTTGTGAAGTACAAATCATGATTGCAAATTTATCCCAATATCCACCCTCAGATCATCAGGAAAGCTATTATTTTCTCCCATTACTTAATAATAACTTGTAAGTTGTAATACCTGCACTGCCATAACATTGTGAGATTCTGTAAAATTTTAGCATCGAGAAACCATGCAATGCAGGTTACTGTACTAGCTTTACTTAACCACATCTATCACTCTGTCTGTATCCACACTCAAAACAAAAACAGGAAAACTACTGTTTTATATTTGCACCGATGCGGTGACCTAGAAAATTAGCTATCCTTTAAGAAATGTTATTTTTTCACATTTCCCCAGTATATAGCAACAGTCACTACCCTATAACATGCATGATGTGGAGATGCCGGTGATGGACTGGGGTTGACAATTGTAAACAATTTTACAACACCAAGTTATAGTCCAGCAATTTTATTTTAAATTCACAAGCTTTCGGAGGCTTCCCCCTTCGTCAGGTGAACGATGTTCACATCGTTCACCTGACGAAGGGGGAAGCCTCCGAAAGCTTGTGAATTTAAAATAAAATTGCTGGACTATAACTTGGTGTTCTAAAATTGTTTACAACTATAACATGCAGACATTTCAACATTTTTTTTTTAAATTGTCCCAGCTGAACCACACACCAACAGTTTTACAAAGAAACTACAGTGTCTTGACCTCAGGCTACGATCAAACACCATTCTCTCAAGTACAACTGCTATCTTTTAGCTGCTTTGGCTTCCTACCACCAAACCAATCTATGATCCTATTAGATGCAATCGCTTAGGTGCAAGGTTTTTAGATGAAGCTGTAAGGTTAAAAGAAATACGCTGCAGACTAATTTGCAACTTTATTCAAGAGAACTTTCCTTTTTCTAGGAAAAGGAGCACTGGAATAAAATGAAGACTGTGTAGTGAATAAAAACCTCAGCTAATTTTGCTCAATCTGCAGCACTACGACCATGTAGTAGAAAGAGGACAGTAATTAAGTATAATTAGAAAGTAAGAAGTGTAGTTCTGTGGACTATCAGTAAAGTACAGCACAGGAGGAGGCTATTCGGCCCATCATGCCTGTGCCAGCTCTTTGAAAGGGTTATCCAATTAGTCTCATTCCCTTGCTCTTTCCCCATAGCCCTGTAATTTTTTTCCCTTCAAGTATTTATCTAATTCCCTTTTGAAAGTGTTCACTTTATAGAAGATGAATACAAAATGCAGTTATGGAAACTAAAGATATTGCAGTGTGTAGAAAACTGGACCATACTTTCATGCTGGGCTAGAGATAGAGTGTGGACAGATTTTTAATTGAAAGAAGTTAGAGTAATATTGCTGATACCTCACAGACTGAGTAAACAATTCTGAAAGTTGTACTGGGTAGAAGAGAAAGACGAATAGGGCAGGTTATGCCATGGTTTTCCTCCTGGATTCAAACAATTGTAAATTAAACAAACAAAAAGTCCCTTATCACTGCTTACAGGTCAAAGATTAACAGAATTTCCTTGAAGTTTGCAAATATGTGATCCCACAGCATCAAACTGCCCCAAAATGTAGCATTGCATTCATTTGTTATAATTCTGCAAGTCTGGTGCTCGAATTGGCAGACAGTGGAAGACTATTTTTTGAGATTGGCTGCAACGTAGAGAAACCCTGCACCATCACTGATGTGCTTATGCAACATGACCCAACAGTGCAGGAATGCCACTAGATAAAATAGAAAATAAGTTTTCATCATGGCCACAGAAATTGGCACTCTATAGAAATTCAAAAAACTGTTGGCTTCATTTTAAGTGAATAAAAGAAATTAAAACCTTATTTGTAGTACAGAATATTCTAAACACCTTTAACAGTTTCTTAATAACATAAAAGTTCTCCTACCTCAGAAATCTACCTTCCTAGTCATAAACGACATGCCCAGAATTAAAGAAAGTTAAAGACCTAGTGTCCTCTCACCACCCACTTTGAGCAGAACACTATCTGGAACACTGTGCAAAGTTGGGGTAGTAATGACATCACTCACAGTACAACCATTATGTTGAACATACACACGAACCAATGTGATGATATCAGCTCTGAACATCAATGTCATTATACCAGAATATTTACTACTACTTGTTTCCTGAAGTAAGGGGTTGGAGCAGTTTTGCAATTATTTTCATTATATTGCACTGTTCCTTCCCACTCCAGTCCGGATATAAAATTAGCTAACCGGAAGGGAAAGGAATTGTTTATTTTAATTCAAGAATTGGAACAATCCTGTTCACTATAAAAAGGATATCACAACATTTTGAATTCACAAGAACAGATATGCATCTAAACTCCCAAACATTCATAGGCCTAGAAATTCATGTAGGCCAGTTTTCAAGTGCCAGTTTTCAAATGGGCACAGGAAACGATCCCTGCCCAAAGATGGTAGCTCGAGGGTCACGAGAAATTGTTCCTCGCGCCTCACCTAAATAATTCATAGTATCATCCCTTTCAGGCAGTGCATTCCAGATCATTACAACGCGCTGCATAAAAAAAATGTTTCCTCATGTCACCTCTGGCTCTTTGCCGATCACCTTAAATTTGTGTCTTCTGGTTACCGATCTTTCTGCCACTGGAAACAGTTTCTTCTTATTTACTCTTTCAAAACCGTTCATGATCTTGAACACTTCTATCAAAGAGTGATCATCAAAAGAGCCAGAGGTGACATGTGGAAACATTTTTTTATGCAGTGAGTTGTAATGATCGCGAATGCACTGTCTGAAAGGGTAGTGGAAGCAGATTCAATAATAACTTTCAAAAGGGAATTAGATAAATACTTGATGGGAAAAAAATTAGAGGGCTAGGGGGAAAGAGCAGGGGAATGGGACTAATTGGATAGTTCTTTCAAAGAGCCAAAACAGGCACAATGGGCCGAATGGACTCCTCCTGTTCTGTAGCTACTATGTGCCTACTATGACATCTCCCCTTAACCTTTTCTGTTCCAAGGAGAACAACCCCAGCTTTTCCAGTCTCTCCACATAACTGAAGTCCCTCATCCCTGGTACCATTCTAGTAAATCTCTTCTACACCCTCTCTAATTAGCATCCTTCCTAAAGTGTGGTGCCCAGAATTGAACACAATACTTCAGCTGAGGCCTAACCAGTGTTTTATAAAGGTTTAGTAGCTGGTGAGCTGCCAGCACCTGTCACGCCTCCACAGGCAGCTCACCAGACTGATGAGTCGAATTTTGGGCTGCCTGCCACACTGCCAGCAGTTGGCAGGAATGCTGTGGAGCCAGGAGGAGCACATCAATTAAAAAAAATATTTACATTCACCTTTCTAGGCTGCATCCACGTCTAGAAAAGCTGAACGAAGCGGGCTGGACGCCTGCTCCACTCTGAACGGCTGTTTTATGTGACCACCCCGGGCACAACAAACATGGCTCAATTTTGGGTCAGATATTTTTCAGGGGTTCTTGGGTGCAGAACATTGTTCCCTGAAATTAGGAGTCATTGCATCCATTTTACATGCGTAAAATGGGTACAACGAGGTCCAATTTTTACATCATCATCTCTGTTCTATCAACTAAACTGGAGTTCAAATGGGACCTATGGTATTTTTCAATTAGTCGTTTCTTCTCCACTTTGGAAGTTGTACAGACAGAATATGAAATAAAATTTTATGAAGTGTGCATAAAAATCTGAATTATGGTTGCACTTTGCAGTTCCAGAGACAGATGCACTCGCATGATCACAGTTTGTACAAAAATATTTGATCTAGTGCACCAATCAATCTTGCAGATTAGACATGATATGAGTATGTTCAATAGCTGCTGATCTTACTCTTTGACATGTATTAAAAAAATAACTAATATATATTATTCAAAATTTGATTTCAAGATTTGCTCTGTGCTTACCTTTTCCATCTTTTGAGTTGCTTGAGGATAGTCTCTGATGAAGACGTTCTCCACTACATCGCCTGTGAAACACGTCTGCCTGCAAGCAGGGCAACAGATAATGCCTGAGGTAGTCAGAGCAGCAAAAAACATCAAATCAACAGCAGGAAATTAGATTAACCACACATAGAGCAGCAACAAATTCAGTTTGATCTCTTGATGAAAAAATTCCTACTTCCAAAAAGCAAGTTAGTTTGCATTGCAGTGCCAAAAATTTATATCTAGGAAAATAACGATGTAATATTCCTTTTGACTGAACATACTCAAGGCATACTTAAAATTTATCAAAACAAAATCTATATTATGGCCGTATTAATGTCTTAACCTTCCTATGCAGTTCATTACAGATGTATTAATTTAAGGTGAAATCTATTGATGGTAAACAATCCTTACTGTCCCCAAGAGACAGAGAATAAAGAGATAGACTAAAATCCTGGAACTCCCTACCTAACAGCACTGTGGAAGTATGTTCATTATATGGACTGTAGCAGCTCAAGAAGGCAGCTCATCGCCACCTTCTCAAGGGCAACTAAGGATGGGCATTAGATGCCAGTCTAGCCAGAGATGACCACATCCCGAGAATGAATCTTTTAAAAATGCATTTATGAAGATTTCTTTTAGTCGGTATTTTTAGTGAATCCAAACTGTGTTCAAGAAAAGCAAATTTATCATTCTGCTAGAAGCAGTAACCAGTCGAAGATTTTATGAATGTATTTACAATGTCACAATATACAGCAACTAGAACAAATCTCCATCTTCTCCATCCTTCCCGCCCCCCCACACGTGCAAGCACACTAAGCCAAGAGATGAGAGACTTCCTTGCCCATCCCAAGAGGTAGTCAGAGTTTTCATTGGCTATTGTGTAACTAGTATAGCTCTAGCCTGGCACAAAACCACATTGTAACAGTACCAAGGCCATCTAATGGACAGCCTAGGAATGTTTAAAACTTCATATGTTAGGAGAGTCCAGTCAGGAGTAGCAACTTTGCCCTAACATTATAAATTAGCACTAGAAAGAGTACAGCTTTGTGTCACTGCGCCTCAGCACCAATCTGTTGTAGGTCAGTGTGCAATAAATAGATCAGGAGTCTGCTGACTGAGCACCTCAGCCAGCAGATACCACTCACAAACGGCAGTATAGCTGTGGCCTATGATTGGCTTGTGTAGTTAGTGATGACTTCTCATTACTTTAGCGAGGAAGACACTCAATCAATCCAGTTAGCATCTCAAATAGGAAGAACTTTCAATTCAAATAGCACATGGAGGGTAACAACATTTGGCATGCATTCCCTCAAATATTGTTTACTGAAGGCTGCAGGTCATGTTAACCTAAATTAGAAATGCATAAAGAGCGGCTAATCTCTATATGGACTAGTGTGTATGGCTTTCGCTGGTGGGTGTGACCAGTACCAAACAGCTATTGATAACTTTTATTGATGGGTACATCTGATATCATATCGCTATTAGTGGCTTTAACTGGTGCGACTGGTACCAAACAACTTTGACACAGTTATATTTTTGGACAGTTCATTTTATCTATCTTTACAAAGATCAGAAGTCAAAACTCATTAAATTGTTTTGCATTAAAAAGACTCTCAGATTCAATTTGTCATAAATTTAACCTCTTTTGCTGAAAATGCTGAATACATTAAAGGTACATTTTTTGTTTCTAAAAGCCTTCATTTGTAGGTTTGTGGCTGGAATCATCTTGTGTGTGGGCGTAAAGGCCGGTAGCTGTACACTAACTTCATACATTTGCAATTGAACCTTAAGAATGCTATTTTGTACATTCTTGCATGTTAATTTATTGTCAATATTGAATTCAACCATTTGATGGAAAGTACAAAGGAATTATGCAAAGTAAACAGTTTAACAACTGGATCCGTTGTTAATTGTGGCTTAGTTTATTTTGCTGGTAAATATACAAAAATAGCATACAAAACTACAGTAACATGCAAGCCACATTTCAGAGACCGGCAATCTCACATTTTCGAAAGGGGACACGGGTTTACAATTAACAAACTTCAAGTAGAAGCAGATTGGAAGAATTTCCCTTCTTCCATTGAGCAATAAAAGTGTGGAACCAAAAACAGTTGATGATGGGTCACAAAATAGGTTCAGATAAAGGCCCATCAACTCAAATAATATCATCATTCAGAGAATCAATCTTCCCAGTACAGCATCCAGTTGTTTCAGAATTGAGTTCAGTGACCTGGCCTCACTCATCCTGGCAATCCATTCCAGCAGTTATCACCCTCCAGATAAAGGCATACTTTAATGTCTGTCCTAAATTTCCCCTGACCTCACTTGCCTTGCTGCCCTGGCATATCTTAAAATATTGTTTTGGGTTTACTTTCTCCATCCCGTTAAGTATCTCTTATAACTCTACAAGGTTCCCTTACAGAATTCTCTTTTCAAGGCTGAAACCCTATCTTATTGAGCCATTCCTTACAACTTTGCTGTGACAGCAGGGTTCAGCCTTGCTGCTCTCTTCTGCATGACCTTTAGGATCTGGATAGGCCCATTAAGTCATGGATCCGTGAGCTGTATGTAATACGTCAAGTGTGGCCTAACCAAGGTTTCAGCATGGCCTCTGTGAATTTAACTACAACTGATTTGGCAACACAACCCAGCATCCTACTTGGTTTGTTTATTGCAAACTCACATAGTTTAGACATAATAAACAATGGGTTAAGAAACAGTCAAAGGTCTCTTGCACTTCTTCCTTCACCAAGTTCTATCCCACCCATGAAGTATGCATGCCTTCCCTTTTTACTTCAAATATATACTGAAATGAAAATAGCCTCACTCTTTAACCCAAAGAGCAAGGAATAGGCCATGTCCATCAGATTCCAGCAAGTTATACTATAAAATTCAAATGAATAAAAATATTAACCACATAATATAATAGTATAATAGTATAATATAGATACCAAATGCACATATTTAATGTCCACTTTGATCTTAATTCAATAAAGTTTGGAAAGGAATAATGAATACTGTCTCTAGCTGGATAAAGTCAAAAGATATGTTCGTGACAGAGAATTTATTTTGGAATTCTCATATTTTTGAAAGATTATGACAACGCAGTTTAAAATAGCATCAACCAGTGGTGTTTTTAGGCTATCAGCAAAGGTAGCTAATCAGCATGGCTGGTTGCAAATAATCTTCAATACTATCAGATTGATTAAGAACACTTAGTGCTAAATATTCATCTGAGTTGTCATTTGATTAATTTTGTCAAACCTCAACCTCATCAACCTGTGTGGATGTCTGGGGTATTGCAGACTTGTCTAACTCAGGTTTTGGACTGCCAAGAGTGCCACAGAGGAGGACTTGGTTCAAGATATGAAGTAAGTCATCTTGGAGCCACTTCAGCCTCAAAAGAGGTTACAGCTTACAAACAAAGCTTACTATTTCTCGTGGTCATTAAACAACTGACAAGCACAGGTTTAAGCCTTCACTGAGCAGTCAGCAGGTACGAACAGCATACTGAGCAGCACAATACACTATGAACTGTGAGAGTGCATCACTTCTATCTTCCTGACCATAGCATGAACACACACCACGCCCCAATGAATAGCGGTTTCACCAGTCGAATGTGCAAAATTTCTATGGCAGCTGCTTACCTCCCTACCTTACCTACAAAAATTTCTAATTTTTCAATAGATGGAATTTGTCCTTTAGACATGGGGAAGAAAGAGGCAAGAGGAGTAATTTTAGACCACATTTGTGGAAATTCCTACAAGAGCCTAGTCAGCTCCTTTCAGCCCCCTCACTACTTTACATCACATGATATTATTAAAGCATACTCCCTATTATAGCAAAGACAATTATAGAAATCCTAAAAATGGTAAACCAACTAAGGTTTTAAATCCCTGGTATAAAGCAACATTTTAATCCAGGACGATTTGGCAAGTTAAAATTATTCTGACAACAAACTTTGTAGTTTCTGAAGGTAAGGGAAGCCATGCAATAAGGGCTTACACTGGTTTAACAATACAGTACCTTTAGGGACCAGAAACACTCAATCTATCTTACATAGTTTCTAAATGCTCATTTTTGGTCTGCCTCCCCTTCTGCCAGGAAAGACTACATCAGGAAACATTAGAAATAGGAGCAGGAGTAGGCCATATGGCCCCTCGAGCCTGCTCTGCCATTCAATAAGATCATGGCTGATCTTCAACCTCAACTCCACTTTCCCGCCCGATCCCCATATCCCTTGATTCCCTTAGGGTCCAAAAATCTATCGATCTCAGCCTTGAATATACTAAACAACTGAGCATCCACAGCCCTCTGGGCAGAGAATTTCAAAGATTCACAACCCTCTGAGTGAAGAAATTTCTCCTTATCTCAGCCTTAAATGGCCGACCCCTTATCCTGAGACTATGCCCCCTAGTTCTAGACTCCCCAGCCAGGGGAAACAGCCTCTCATCATCTACCCTGTCAAGCCCTCTCAGAATCTTATATGTTTCAATGAAATCACCTCTCATTCTTCTAAACTCCAGAGAGTATAGGCCCATTCTACTCAATCTCTCCTCATAGAACAACCCTCTCATCCCAGGAATCAATCTAGTGAACCTTCGTTGCACCACCTCTTGGGATTGGAGTTAATTCTGCAATACATGACAGGAAGCACCTAAAGGCAAGATCAGTGAAAGAGCAAAATTTATTCAGGGGTAGCAGAGAGCTTAAGGTGTTGATTATTCTAAAATGATAGTATAAATAGCTATCATGCCTTATTTAAGTCTATTACCTCTGCAGGGTTCAAAATAACCTAAATACCCAGGTACCTGATGTCCCCTTTGGGCCACTGCAAAAAACAGTTTGACATATGACTGTGGAAAACAAATGTATCAGTACTATGTGCATATTTACTGCTACCCAGTTAATTACACCAGATCAAACCGATAAATTATGTTTAATTCCAGGATCCTCCACAAGAGGACATCATACTTTTCGAGGGAAACCTGATATTTACCAACACTGACATGGCTTCAGACTTGTGCTGCAAGTGGCTCTAATCACAGAACAAAACAGAAAAAATGGTGCTCCTGCCATGGCTGAAAAGAGTAAAAGCAGAGTAACTAATGATCACCATAATGGATTTGCACATGAAACTGAAATCCTGCAGACAAATAAATCTAAAAATTTCATTATAGTCTAGGATAGCTTTTGAGCACTCCATCCCAATAAATATTTGTTTGTCAAGGGACATGACCACCACCACCTGAGACTACAGTTCCCTAGATGCCACAACAACATTAAAAAAAATCCAAAATTCTCCACGGAGTGTGTATTTTTAAAAGGAGAAGATAAGGCTGGGGCAAACACTAGAAATAGACAGAACTTACGTATAAGTAGATAATTATCTTTTTAAGCTCGTAAATACACCAAGTAAGAAAAATACAGCATGGACCAGTAGAAGTTAAACGAGCTAGGGTACAATTTAACAACATCTGTTAGGCAACTACTCTTTTGAATGTAGTATTTTAGCTTGTACAGGTGCCAAAAACTGAAGTTCTGAGACTTTTTGATCAAAACATCCAGCTGACCACCCAATGTTTGAATGTAATGTGCACTCCACCCTATTCCAAGGTTTAAACCAACTCCCACAACCTCTTTTTCTGACCATATCACACCTCTCCAGTCACTCGATATGCACTTTAAACCCTCATCTTTCTCTTGCCTACTTTCTACCTCACCACATCCTCTCCATCTCACTCCTACATTTTTTTCCATGGCATTGTGCTGCTGCTCCATCTCAGCCTCACTGAGACAAAGCACTATTAGCATATGTGGAAGGAAAATATTGCTTTTAGTGTACAGAGGACAACAAGATCACACTGTCTCACTGTTGGAATGATTCAAAAAGAGTGTCATGAAAGGTAAGAGGGAATAGGAGCAATGCAAGGAAATGTAGGAGGTGCCATGGACTGCTTCCATAGTTGGAGACTGGTCAGAAATAAGAATGGTACAGACAGCGTGAGGCAGGAAAGGGAACTCATGGAGAGGATAGGCCAGGGAGGGATCCGAAGCAGAGATATACAGAGAGGATGAATTTATCAAACAAAATGGGGCAGTCCCAGATTTGGGGAGGGCAGGAGCATCTCAAAGATACAGTCAGGGGAATACAAGGGGCAGGATTTTAATAAGACGGCGGGATGGCAGCGGGGTAGTCAATGGTTGCGCGGCAAACCCAAAAAATAAATCCTTACCGTTCCCTACGTAATTGTGACTAATTGATGGCCGTTAACGTGGCTCCCGGGTCTGCCGTCCGAAAGCTGCGCAGCAGGTGGACAGCGCATCCGCATGACCTGCTGTCAACTGGAGTGTCTGTATTTAAAGGGCCAATGCATCAATGGCTTTTGCTGGTCAAAGGAGCAGGTAGGCATAATGGAGCAGCAGAGGGGCAAGCCAGCTCTACAATTTAGTGACGCCTCACTTGAGGTGCTGCTGGCCGGGGTGAAGGGGAGGAGGGAAATATTTTACCCGGTGGACAGGAGGAAGCGCCCTGCCTCTGCCACCAAGAAGGCCTGGCTCGAGGAGGCAGAGGTGGTCACCAGGAGCAACATCTCCTGCACTTGGGTCCAGTGCAGGAAGCACTTCAATGACCTAAACTAGGTCAGCAAAAATGAGTACACTTACTGATTCTCCTGCATTCCGTGGTGCACATCACCCCCCACCCCCTCACGTTCCGTCCTGCCAAGCCTACTCCATCACATCACTCCTCACACCCACTTAACGCTCGTCGTCAACTTACCTTCACTTCCTCACCTCCTCATTTGTCACCCCACCACTACCACACACCCCAATGTGATGTCTCTGTCAGATATTCACCCTCTGATGCACCTCTTTCATGGGGACAGCCTCACCCAAAGCAACGCATTCATCGGCTGACCACTTCACCCTCACTCACACATCTGTACTTTCTCCCCTTGTAGAAGAAGAGTGCATAAAATGCACGGGAGACAGCGAGGACTGGAGGGGGGGCCACAACAAATAGTGGTCCTCACAGAGGCGGAGAAGGAGGCCCTGCAGATCAGCCAGACGCTGGAATGCCTGGCTGTTGGGAATGCCGAGACTGGTACCCCACAAATGTCTGGTGACACAACTTTAACATTCATCACAGACAACATGAATTGATGTTATTAATGACTAAAATGTTGAACAATTCAATACGCTCAAAGCAACATTGCACATCTGTGATGATTCTTAATATTGCCTTCTGTTCTCTTCCAGGCCCTTCAGCGACTAAAGTGACAGAAGAGGGCAATTCCTCAGAGGAGCTCCCGGCCTCTGAGGGTGCACCGTCACATTGTAGTGAGCCATCCACCAGTGCAGATACCCACACCTCGTTGGGTCCGAGTAGTCAGTTAGTTGGGTTAGCACCTGGTGAGTCACCACATGCGGTGGGCGCACTCCTCTCCAGGCTCTGCTCAGCTGGACGCAGATGCTGAACCCCGGGGGCCATCCTTTAAAAGGAGAATGATCGAGGGACAGCAGCACATTTGCGAGGTACTGGAACAGGTGCCATGCACACTCTCCACAATAGCAGGGAGGATGGAGGAGTCCACCTCCTGCATTAGTGGACTGGTGGTGCAGGTAAATGCGGGAATGTCTGCAATGGAGAGAAGGCTAGTCTCCAATGAGCTTCAAGCATGGCTCACGAATGAGTCCATTCAGGCCCTAACAATGGCCATGCAGACTCAGGGTGAACAACATTCTGCCGCCTTAAACAGGCAGACGGAAACTTTACAAGTAGACTTCCGAGACATCACATATGTCCTCCAAATTGTTGTCCAACAGGGTGGTAGGAGTGATGTGGCCCGGGCCCAGGAGAGGGATGATGGCGAAAGGGGACATGGAAGTGGGGACTCCATTCAAAGTGCTCCCACGTCTCACCCATTGCCCCCCCACCTCAACCAGTACCCACAATGCTGCCTCCTCTCCATGTGGCCAAGTCTTCCCCTGCACAGGTGCAGGTGGAGCAGTCTTTGGTGGGGCCCTCATGGGCTCCAAAACCCAGAGGGTGTAGGCCAAAAGCATCTCAACAGTCGGCATGAACATGACCAACCTGCCGTTATCTGCTACAGCCAGAGGGGATGCAGCACGTCGAAGTAGTAGGAAGTGAAAGGCTAAGGTTTGGTGATCACAAAGAGCTCATGGGGTTGGGGGTAATATATTGCATGGATTGAAGACTGATTAAAGGACAGAAAACAGAGAGTAGGGATAAACGGGTGATTCTCAGGTTGGCAGGCTGCCACAAGGATCGGTGCTAGGGCCTCAGCTATTTACAATCTATATTAATGACTTAGATGAAGGGACCGAATGTAATGTATCCAAGTTTGCTGATGTTATAAAGCTAGATGGGAAAGCAAGCTGTGAGGAGGACACAAATAGTCTGCAAAGAGATATAGACAGATTAAGTGAGTGGGCAAGAAGGTGGCAGATGGAGTATAATGTGGGATTATTCACTTTGGTAGGAAAAATAGAAAAACAGAATATTTTTTAAATGGTTACAAACAATTAAATGTTGGTGTTCAGAGAGACTTGGGTATCCTTGTACAAGAAACACAAAAAGTTAGCATGCAGGGTATGGTAGCAGAGTGGTTATGTTACTGGACTAGTAATCCAGAGGCCGAGACTAAAATCCAGAGTCATGAGTTCCAATCCCGCCACGGCAGCTGGGGAATTTAAATTCAATTAATTAAATAAAAATCTGGAATTAAAATACTAGTATCAGTAATGATGACTATGAAATGACCGGATTGTTGTAAAAATCCATCTGGTTCACTAATCCCCTTTAGGAAAGGAAACCTGCCGTCCTTACCCGGTCTGGCCCATATGTGACTCCAGACCCACAGCAATGTGGTTGATTCTGAAATGGCCTAGCAAGCTACTCAGTTGTAAAATCTCGTGACGAAAAGTCTTAATAAGAATAAAACCGGACGGACCACTAGGCACCGGGTAAGGCAAACCAAGCCCAGTCAACCCTGCAAGGTCCTCCTTACTAACATCTGGGGACTTGTGCCAAAATTGGGAGAGCTGTCCCACAGACTAGTCAAGCAACAGCCTGACATAGCCATACTCACAGAATCATACCTTTCAGCCAACGTCCCAGACTCTTCCATCACCATCCCTGGGTATGTCCTGTCCCACTGGCAGGACAGACCGACCAGAAGTGGCGGTACAGTGATATACAGTCAGGAGGGAGTAGCCCTGGGAGTCCTCAACATTGACTCTGGACCCCATGAAATCTCATGGCATCAGGCCAAACATGGGCAAGGAAACCACCTACTGCCGTCCCTCAGCTGATGAATTAGTTCTCCTCCATGTTGAGCAGCACTGAGGGGAGCAAGGGCGCAGAACGTACTCTGGGTGGGGGACTTCAATGTCCATCACCAAAGAGTGGCCGAGTCCTGAAGGACATAGCTGCCAGACTGGGCCTGCGGCAGGTGGTGAGCGAACCAACACGAGGGAAAAACTTACTTGACCTCGTCCTCACCAATCCACCTGTTGCAAATGCATCTGTCCATGACAGCATTGGTAGGAGTGACCACCGCACAGTCCTCGTGGAGATGAGGTCCCATCTTCACACTGAGGACACCATCCAACGTGTTGTGTGGCACTACCACAGCGCGAAATGGGATAGATTCAGAACAGATCTAGCAGCTCAAAACTGGGCATCCATGAGGCGCTGTGGGCCAGCAGCAGCAGAATTGAATTCCAGCACAATCTGTAACCTCATGGCCCGGCATATTCCTCACTCTACCATTACCAACAAGCCAGGGGATCAACCCTGGCTCAATGAGGAGTGTAGAAGAGCATGCCAGGAGCAGCACCAGGCGTACCTAAAAATGAGGTGCCAACCTGGTGAAGCCACAACTCAGGACTACATGCATGCTAAACAGCAGAAGCAACATGCTATAGCCAGAGCTAAGCGATTCCATAACCAACGGATCAGATCAAAGCTCTGCAGTCCTGCCACATCCAGTCGTGAATGGTGGTGGACAATTAAACAACTAACGGGAGGAGGAGGCTCTGCAAACATCCCCATCCTCAATGATGGCGGAGTCCAGCACGTGAGTGCAAAAGACAAGGCTGAAGTGTTTGCAACCATCTTCAGCCAGAAGTGCCGAGTGGATGATCCATCTTGGCCTCCTCCCGATATCCCCACCATCACGGAAGCCAGTCTTCGGCCAATTCGATTCACTCCACGTGATATCAAGAAACGGCTGAGCTGCACTGGATACAGCAAAGGCTATGGGCCCCGACAACATCCCAGCTGTAGTGCTGAAGACTTGTGCTCCAGAACTAGCTGCGCCTCTGGCCAAGCTGTTCCAGTACAACTACAACACTGGCATCTACCCGACAATGTGGAAAATTGCCCAGGTATGTCCTGTCCACAAAAAGCAGGACAAATGCAATCCGGCCAATTACCGCCCCATCAGTCTACTCTCAATCATCAGCAAAGTGATGGAAGGTGTCGTCGACAGTGCTATCAAGCGGCACTTACTCACCAATAACCTGCTCACCGATGCTCAGTTTGGGTTCCGCCAGGACCACTCGGCTCCAGACCTCATTACAGCCTTGGTCCAAACATGGACAAAAGAGCTGAATTCCACAGGTGAGGTGAGAGTGACTGCCCTTGACATCAAGGCAGCATTTGACCGAGTGTGGCACCAAGGAGCCCTAGTAAAATGGGAATCAGGGGGAAAACTCTCCAGTGGCTGGAGTCATACCTAGCACAAAGGAAGATAGTAGTGGTTGTTGGAGGCCAATCATCTCAGCCCCAGGACATTGCTGCAGGAGTTCCTCAGGGCAGTGTCCTAGGCCCAACCATCTTCAGCTGCTTCATCAATGACCTTCCCTCCATCATAAGGTCAGAAATGGGGATGTTCGCTGATGACTGCACAGTGTTCAGTTCCATTCGCAACCCCTCAAATAATGAAGCAGTCCGAGCCCGCATGCAGCAAGACCTGGACAACATCCAGGCTTGGGCTCATAAGTGGCAAGTAACATTCGCGCCAGATAAGTGCCAGGCAATGACCATCTCCAACAAGAGAGAGTCTAATTACCTCCCCTTGACATTCAACGGCATTACCATCACCGAATCCCCCACCATCAACATCCTGGGGGTCACCATTGACCAGAAACTTAACTGGACCTGCCATATAAATACTGTGGCTATGAGAGCAGGTCAGAGGCTGGGTATTCTGCGGCGAGTGACTCACCTCCTGACTCCCCAAAGCCTTTCCACCATCTACAAGGCACAACTCAGGAGTGTGATGGAATACTCTCCATTTGCTTGGATGAGTGCAGCTCCAACAACACTCAAGAAGCTCGACACCATTCAAGATAAAGCAGCCCGCTTGATTGGCACCCCATCCACCATCCTAAACATTCACTCCCTTCACCACCGGCGCACTGTGGCTGCAGTGTGTACCATCCACAGGATGCACTGCAGCAACTCGCCAAGGCTTCTTCGACAGCACCTCCCAAACCCGCGACCTCTAACATCTAGAAGGACAAGAGCAGCAGGCACATGGGAACAACACCACCTGCACGTTCCCCTCCAAGTCACACGCCAACCCGACTTGGAAATATATCGCCGTTCCTTCATTGTCGCTGGGTCAAAATCCTGGAACTCCCTTCCTAACAGCACTGTGGGAGAACCTTCACCACACGGACTGCAGCAGTTCAAGAAGGCGGCTCACCACCACCTTCTCGAGGGCAATTAGGGATGGGCAATAAATGCTGGCCTCGCCAGCGACGCCCACATCCCGTGAACGAATAAAAATGGTACAGCAGGCAATTAGGAAAGCAAAAGACATGTTGGCCTTTATTGCAAAGGGGTTGGAGTACAAGAGTAAGTAAGTCTTACTACAATTGTACAGGGCTTTGGTGAGACCTCACCTGGAGTACTCCATACAGTTTTGATCTTATATAAAGAATGATATGCTCGCCTTAGAGGCAGTGCAACGAAGGTTCACTAGATGAATTCCTGGGATGAGAGGGTTTTCCTATGAGGAGAGGTTGAGTAGAATGGAGCTATACTCTCTGGAGTTTAGAAGAATGAGAGGTGATCTCATTGAAACATATAAGATTATGAGGGGTTGACAGGGTCGATGCTGAGAGATTGTTTCCCCTGGCTGGAAAGTCTAGAAATAGGGGGCATAGTCGCAGAATAAGGGGTCGACCATTCAAGACTGAGATGAGGAGGAATTTCTTCACGCAGAGGGTTGTGAATCATTGAAATTCTCTACCCCAGAGGGCTGTGGATGCTGAGTCATTGAATATATTCAAGGCTGAGATAGATAGATTTTTGGACTCCAGGGGAATCAAGGGATATGGGGATCAGGCGGGAAAGTGGAGTTGAGGTCGAAGATCAGCCATGATCTTATTAAATGGCAGAGTAGGCTCGAGGGGCCGTATGGTCTACTCCTGCTCCTATTTCTTATGTTCTTATAAAGGTTATGCACAACGATGTCTGACAGACTATCATGTTTTTCATTTATATTTGTTTTTTGTTAAATTCACGTTAAATGTTAACATTCTCACCACTACTGCCACGTCTTGCCCTATCTTGACTGCCCTTTGTGATAACGCCTTTTTATGTGTTTCATCATAAACGGCGAAATTGATGCCACCCAGTGGGTGCGTTTACAGTGGGTGTATCTGTAGTTGTAGGTCTGTTTTGTGCAGGAACGGGGGGCTGGTGTTGGCGCTGCTCTTTCCAGGTGGTCTGTGAACTGAACTATCCTCACTTTGCAGATGTCCTGACGAGAATTGTTCAAATGTTAGTGACTCCCTCGCCTCGCAAGCAGCCAGGAGAGCCACTGCTCTGCCGATGGGTTCCTTCTCGTCCTCGTCCTCCTCAATGTTGATGGCAGATGTGGATGCTGGATGAGGGCATGGGGCCTCATCCACCGGTACCCCTCTCTGTTGCGCCATGTTGTGCAGGACACAACAGATGACTATAATTCTACCCACTCTCGCTGGTGCATATTGAAGCGCTCCCCCAGACCGATCCAGGCACCGAAATCGCATCTTCAGCAGTCCTATCGTATGAGCTGGTGGCGATGTGACTGTCGTTGTATCGACGCTGTACCTCACTGATGGGGTTTCTCACAGGTGTTATGAGCCACGTGTGTAGGGGGTATCCCTTGTCTCCGAGGAGCCAGCCCTTAAGGCTGTTTGGTGCATGGAAGAGGGCCGGGACGTTGGATTCCCGCAGAATGAATGAATTATGGCCACTGCCAGGGAATCTGGTACACGTGAAGAAATCTTTTCCAGTGGTCGCGTTGATGGAGTGCTATCCCTTTCTGTTGATGAACAGTCCTGGCTTGTGTGAAGGTGCTTGGATTACTGCATGTGTTCAATCAATTGCACCCTGTACCAGTGGGAAGCCAGCCACAGAGTGGAAACCCACTGCCCTCTCAGTTTGGCTGAGGTCATCCATGGGGAAGTTGACGTACTGAGACACCCTGCGAAACAAGTCATCGGTGACCTGTCTTATGCACTTGTGGACAGACGACTGAGAGACCCCAATGGATTTCACCGGTGGCACCCTGGAATGATCCGGAGGAGAATAAATTGACGCCAGGCCCAGCCGGGAGCAGCTCTGCATGAAGGAGTGCGCAGATGTCTGCGGCCACCTGGCGACTCACTCTCAGCCTTCGTAGGCACTACTCCTCAGAGAGGTCCAGGAAGCTCAGTGTCGGTCTGTAGATCCTCTCACTAGGGTAGTGCCTCCTGTGACATCGGTCCCTCTGTGGTTCCCCTCTCTGCTCTTGTGTAGTTCCCTGTAGCGCACCTCTGTGTTGTGGAGCTGCAAGTGGTGGAAGGGCACGTTGTGCCTGGCGAGGATGATGATGTTCTTCCTCCTTGGATGTACTGGCGAATGCAGCCATTGCGCCTCCCCTCCCCCAATCCTGATGTCAGTTTGAGGGGGTCCAAAAAGTAGGTAAATATGTGTAAACTGAACAATTCTGAGTGTGAACCAAGAATTTTCAGTCTAAACACAAAGATCTCCCAGCCAAAAGTTTGTATGAGAGAACTGAGTGTCCTGCTGCAATAACTCACCTTTTATTCCCATCTGTCAAACTGGGATTTAAATGGCCAAAAGACTGCCGGCTGCAACCTGCCTAGTTTCCCATGGCATGCTTCACACTGCACGGGAAACACAATGAGGCAGTGTTGAAATCGTTTCCCAGCATGAATAATAAGATTAATGACGATTTCAACAAATTTAAGTACTTTAATTCCTGCTTTAAATATCGTCCTGCTGGCTTTAATTACCAGCGGGATTTCTGGGTTCCTGAACCATGCACGCACCCAGATGGGTCTGGGTCGTGCCCGTTTCTCAGCGGGTTGGAGCAGGCATTCCTTCCCACTTTGGAAATCCCCGATTTTGTTTGCCCCTCACACCCAGACTTCAAAGTGAAAATTGTGCCCAATGAGTAGGCAGAGTTTGGAAAGGTAGGGATGGAGTAGTATCTCAGACATGGAAATGGTAGACAGGGGAACTCACAGATGCAGAAAGAATTGGATGGTGGAGGGTTATCTAAGCATAGAATTATGTAGGAACAAGAAATGGCCTGCATCATCATATTTAATGAAAATCATACCCCTCCTGGGTAAAATATTATCAAAAGGTAGTACGCCATGACTAGAATTATTTAATACCTGTAATTTGTGAATGTGCGAGAGATAAAAAGGAGAAACTGTAATCGTGTTATAATACAGCTACGGACCTCAGGTTTAGAGTGTGATGCGCAGCTGGCAGAACCAAGTTACATTGCCAGCTGCACATCGTGCTTTCCCCAGAAACAGAGCTCTACTCACTGGTCAGATAAATCTTAATGATAGGGGGGGTCCACGCAGTAGCATCAGCTCCTTCCTAATATTAGAAGCATTGAAAATTAACTTTTAAGAGAACCTAGTGCAAAGCCCAAACAGTATAAGATTGCCTCCTCGATACACCTTCACACCTCTTGCATTTAGTGTGGTCAGGAGCCAGATTGTAACCTGCCTCCTAAATTACATTGCTGCTTTCATGTCAATGCACTTCTGAAATTGCCATTGGCATGACAGCAATTTTAGAACCAATTGGTAAGAGAAAAAGAAAAACTATGAAAAGGATGGAGGAGAGATGTGGAGGAGCATGTTAAAATTTATTATTAGGGTCAGCCGTCCTTTATTTTTCTAATTTTAATTTTGTTTCCAATTACTATTTGAATGAATAGTTCAAAAAAACTATTGTGAATAAAAAGTATTCAAAAATTTTTTTTAAAGATCATATACAGAAGAATACTTGATGGAGCACTCCCAAGTTCATTTCTTCAGTGATGTGACCAACGGAAAGCCCTTGGAGTAGGTCTTCTTCCAACCATTGCTATCAATGTGTGCTGTCAGTTTTCAGACCAATAATCCCTTCTTCCAACAAGACACCCCAACCCCACCCCCCCAATTCTTAGCTGATTTTTACTATGATTTAGCAACTTCTGAAAGTAATTTATAGGCAATATTGTAAATTATTTTACTCTATGCCATGCAACTCCAGTCTGTCTTAAAACAGATTTTAGCTTGAAGCTTTAACAAAGTACTTGATGGGTTAAAGTAGAATTTTACATTTCAATCGCAGTTAAGATAGAAATAGGTCACCTTCGTAAGAGATCCTTTCCGGATAAGTGGTCTCTAACCGGGCTGAATTCCAAAGAGCTTTGGAACCAGATTGGTGTCAGCTTTCACCATAATGTTAGCCTTATACCTACTAGGCTTTCAGTTTTGACCCAACAAATGCTGCAGAAAGATGGAAATACTTCCGAATATTGATCACAGGGATGTGAAGCTAGCAAAGAGTAGTTGATATTATCTCACCAATTTACACACTTTTGTGAAAACCGTGATTGCAATTTTAATATCGACAGGAAAGGACATCAACATTCTTGTTCTGCTACTGGAATGTGGCAGACGCACAACACCGAATGACAAGGTTACAATCCTATAGTTCAATGTACCATCGCAACAGATAAGCATTCTTGTCTGTCGAGTTTAATCAAATGAATCAATTATGGTCAAAATATATAATAAATGCTGTCCCAAATAAGTTTGGCTGCAATTTTTGCAATGACCAAATGGTGCTTAGGCATTTTTTTAACCACCAATTGCTGAGTATATATAATTTCTCATGGCAGTATCTTACAGCTCCCGTAGGCAACTGAGTACTCCTGCCTTTGGTGATTACCTGACTTAGCACAGCACCAATGTCGCTGACAGATGTCTCATGTAGACTGCAGGGCCAGGTCTGTACATAGCATTACAAATACATTCACATCAAGGATCACCATACTATCTGGTTCAGCTCCACCCTTTGGAGCGAAATCCATTAATGGTATTACTAAAATGAGGGAGAAGCGGAAGTGAATCCACACAGAAGTTGGCTAACCAGAACATCCGTACCTGTTTCTTGGTCATGAGTAGGCTCACCGTTGTTTAGTTATGTCTCCATTTCCTCCCACAACATTCTAGGTACAGTACCTCAGCCTCGCTAAATTTATACTTTTCAACCTTTAACAAGCTTTCGGAGGCTTCCTCCTTCGTCAGGTGAACGATGTGAAAATGAAATCCTCGAAATGAAATCGCATTTATAATTCACAGTTCTGTGAATTATAAATGCGATTTCATTTCGAGGATTTCATTTTCACATCGTTCACCTGACGAAGGAGGAAGCCTCCGAAAGCTTGTGAATTTAAAATAAAATTGCTGGACTATAACTTGGTGTTGTAAAATTGTTTACAATTGTCAACCCCAGTCCATCACCGGCATCTCCACATCACAACCTTTAACAAGTTAACCATCCATTTCTTAATTGGTCAATATATTAGTAAAGCATGAAAGGTGTTATTCTCACATGAAACTAAAGATATTGGAGGAGGGAGGTGGGGTGGGAGGTTAGTTCTCCTCCATCATAATGCCCAAAATCGGGTGGGATCATAGTGGAGAATGAGGGACAAGTTGGGCAGTGAGTCCTACTTGCCCCTACCGATGATGCACTCATGAATCATCTGGATCAACCACTAAAACGTGTACTTTCATATATTCATTAATCTCCTCATTTGATGTGGCACCTTCCTCTTCTAACCAAAATTTCCACATATCCTACATCTCCAGACCCAATTACTTCTACCTACAATTAGGCGCTTTCTGTAATGTTGAATATTTATGCTAAAAAGCTTTTGGGGTGAGATATCAGTTAAGGATTGCATGTTTCACTGCATTATAGTCAGTATAAAGGTCAGATCAGATTGCATTCAGGGCTCCTATTGAGTGATAGTACGAGTTTTTCTGCCCATGTTCTGTTGTCCCATTTATGTTGTCCTGTCAGCAAGTCAAGCGCCCTTAAAAATCCCTTTACATCTTCCCGGCCATTATATTTTTGGAATAAAATTGGATTTACTAAGATCATCATGTACCAGGTCACGGGAGTTCACCTTTCATCACCTGGATTGTATTAACTGCAAGTTGTTTAATTTAATGTCAGACTATTTGGTCTGTGAGTTATAGTAGTCCTACTTTAGGTGCCACCAATTGTTATGATTTGAGTTCACTATAGATACTTTTTGTCATGCCCAACACAAAACATTTTCATGTATTATAAGGAAATTTTGGGCTAGAAATTGCTTAGTTGTTTTCGCGCATGCGCAAATACCGAACGCCGACAGCATGTAAAGTAAGGAGAAAATGCATACAATCAGCATGCAATGCTGATTTAAAGTGATAGACACCATTTTGGGACTTAACGCTCAAGTCAATGCACGGTCTTAACCACAGCCATCTGAACATGTCTTAGAGTGCCTGCAGGACATCCCACCAGTGCTATTTGAAGGGACCACACAGGATTCACAGGTTAGTGGCTGCATTATTGCTTTCGACTGCTGATGCATTTGTAACTGTTTTTGGACGTCCCCTATACTTGAATACTAGAACGCGGGGACACAGCCTAATATTTAGAGCCAGGACGTGCAGGAATGAAGTTAGGAAACGCTTCTACACGCAAAGGGTGGGAGAAGTTTGGAACTCTCTTCTGCAAATGGCAGCTGATGGTAGCTCAATTGTGAATTCTAAATCTGAGATTGATAGATTTCTGTGAACTAAGGGTATTAAGGGATATGGGGCTAAGGCGGGTATATGAAGTTAGGTCGCAGGTCCACCGTGATCTCACTGAATGGCGGACAGGCTCAAGGAGCTAAACGCCACTGCCACTTGTTGCCTCCTGTTGTGCGCCACCTTCACCTGCAAGAAAGCGGGATGTATGTCTGGGTGATGTGCCTGCCATGGATGAATAACTGCCAGTGTGTGTGACCTATGAAATGTGGGTGGGCGGCTTGCAACAGTGGTAAGGTGTAAAGGTGAGAGGAAGCATCTGATTGGAAGAGTTGAGTACTGATGGAAAGAGTTTGTTGGTATGTGGGTGATGGGGGTGTAGTCCATGGAGCAGTGGATGCGGCTAGTGGTGCAGTTGGTGGGAGGTGCCACTTGACAGTTGACCTCACTCACCTTGACCACTCGTGTCAAAGCATTGAACTTCTTCCTGCACTGCATCCATGATCCATGTTTGTGTTGCTGTGTGCCTGGCATTGACTTTGTCCACTGGTGCCTCCCACTGCCTTTTGGACATATGTCTTGAGGGCCTCTTGCCACCACCACCCTCCCTCCCCCCCCAGATATAGGATGTCCCTCCTTCCGTCCACCTCTTGCAACACGGCTTCTAGTACATCAGCAGAGAACCTTGGTGCACACACTCTCGCAGGCCTGGTATCAACTCAGATCGGCAGATTGGTGAGGTCTGGCATGCAGATTAGAGGATATGGGATTTAGTAGTGTGCAACCTTTATTCAACGTTTTAATATAACTCATCAGTTTGCAAACATAGGGATGGGACCTGCATCTATGTTTTACATGTGCGATGTCTGATCTCTGTTCAGACACCGTGCAGACAGCAGATTGTTATTTTTAACAAATACCGGCTACCTTTAAGAGATTTTAAGAGACATCCTCCCATTGAGAGATTGGGGCACCCTTGCTGGTGGAAAGTGTGCATTTACTTGAATCGACGTTTATGGCCTGGATTTCAACGCTGCTTGAAGGTGACTATTGAGGCCGGACAAAGTTCTCGTCCTGCCTGCGCAGGGGCCATTGGGCGCGGGTTAATAGCGGATTGCCCTACCCGTGCCCAATAATAGGCCTTATCCAATTTCCCCCCCCACTTTGTTTCCTTCCATCTTTGTTTTTGTAGCTGTCTCATCTCTTAAGCCAATACGTTGACGTTCTCTTTTGATTTGTGCTTTAAATTAAATTTAAACTAAGATGGTAATGAAAAAAATAAGAACAGAATATTAAATTTTTTGTCACAAGGGGCTCTACTGAGATTGGGTTTAAGGTAAACTGTTAGAACAGAGTAGAAGGAGCTTTGCTACGCATGTGGTCATGCCAAACATGACCTAGGAATGTTGTGAACACTTTTCCCCAATATCTGGCATCCAGTGCCACTTTGAGGTCATGTATAGTACCTACTCTACCACAGCTGTGTGCTTTAACCTAACCTTTTGAGTATCTCACTCTATTGCATCAGTGTGAATTTTCCCACATTACATCAACCATATTTATGGCTACTTTGAATGACATTGGTAAGTTAGCATTGATTTGTGCCAAGCAGTAGACTGTTTTGATTCAGTCCAATAAGGAAACGAGTTGATGCTGGATAACCAATTTCATGTTGGATCCTTTTGACTATTAGAGATGAGACTTCCATCCCAACAAGTTGGGTTGGATTTGAATCAAATTACTAGAGGAAGCTAGAGTTTCCTAATTCACAATACTATTCGAGCGCTGGACCAACTGTAAAGGATCAGCAGCTGTACTGAAAACAACCTTTCACCAAGCCATTGTATACACATGAAATAAAACCAGAAAATGCTGGAGAAGCTCAGCAAGTCAGGCTGTATCTGTGGTGAAAGAAACAGAGTTAACGTTTCAGGTCAAAGATCTTTCTTCAGAGCTGGAAGATGTTAAAGAGTTAAAGTTTTTAAGCAAGTGCAGAGCCAGGGAAAGTGGGGGGGGGGAAAGAGAGGGGAGGGGAGGAAAGAACAAAAAAGAAGGTCTGTGATAGGGTAGAGGGCAAGAGTGATTAAATGACAAAAGGGATGATGGTGCAAGGCAAGGAAGATGGTAATGGGGCAGGTTAAGAAATAAAACACTGGTCAGGAGTAGCTGTAAATGACAACAGCAGAGCCATTACCAGCACTTGCTGTCCAAAAATACTTGCTTTCCCAAAAGTAATTCCCCCCCCACTGCCCACCGGCACAGCCCCGATAAAATCATGCCCCAAGTGTTGGATACTATCAGTTGCATTCATGCCTGCTACTCAGAACTGATTGTGGCAAAGATGTCCAATATTGCTTCATTTCTGTTACAGATGCGGAAAGAAACACAAGATTCTAGGACAATGAATTAGTGGAATGAAAATCTTACATTATGTTGTTTGCATGCATAACAGTGACTGTATTTTGAAAATAATTCACTGCACGTGAAGCACTTGGGGATGTCTTGTGAATGTCATAAGGCAGTATTTAAATGCAAGTTATTTCTTTGTAAATGAACAGTACCCACCATCCACCACCTCCCATGAAAACCTGTACTTACAGGTATAGGTACTCAAAAGTATTTATTTTAGTGCTATTGTTGCAATGGATTACTTCCCCGCCAACTGCACTGTTCTCCTATATGAACCTACAGATGTGAAATAGCTTATTTTCTTTCCTCAACATTTTTCTCCCTTCCCCTACTCTACGCAAGCTGTTTCACAGACACGTTCTGATATCCTGCTCAAATGGCTACAATGCATGTGTTATACAAAGAGTGCATTGGGCCACTGAAACATGGGGGGGGGCACTGCAGCAGAGGTTAATTCTGTTCTCACCAGATATCAGCTTATGCCCACTTTTTGGCATAGCCACTGGACAATGAACAGGAGTCAATACCCTGGACGATTTTCCCCTAACCCAAGGGTAATGAAGCTAACTCGAGCGCTCCTACCATTACCCTGACTGGGACAAACTGAATCAGCAGAAAACAGATCAAGCCTGTGACCTTCCTGCTCTATAGGACCCACCTATTCACTGAAAAGACTCACTAAGCCATCAGTAGAGTCTGTGAAACAGCTTTAAATGAGGCTGCATTATTGTGCTGCAATTTTAAAGTTTTGCATAAGATTCTACCTCAGATGTGCTTTATAACATATGAATGGTTGCCAAATTTCATGGAATTTGCATAGAATTCAGAAGTCCTTTACCTGGTCGTTTCAAAAATATTATCCTGCTTAGGCCAGGCAAATGTTCTGATCCAGCTCACTCTATCAGTCACATTCTCATACCCAGCTCATGCCCCAGGTACAGTAGATTTTCTGTATTTTACCTAGGACTGGCTGAAAAGAACAGGCAAAATAAAATGTACATTATGCATGCACAAGCACTACATAGGCAAAATAATGACACTGTCCTTTTTTTTATTACATTGACACACTGGTCAATAAAAGATGGTTTCTGTTGGGTTCAATTGGACTGTCAACTGTCCAATGGACACTTGCACACACTGCTTGACTGAGTACCGCCACTGCAACTCTATGAAGCTTTCAGAATTGTGGAAAAATATCTTTAATTTCCCTTCCTTGCAGAGATAGTCTGTATTTTTCACAAGATCAAAATAACAGAACATACATGACATGGAAAAACTGATTTCTTCAAGGTATATGGAGGATAATGGAGGATAATGAAGGTTTGTCTGGTTGAGGGACATCAAATAGACTGAGATATAGCCAGAGAAAAAAAAATTACATGAATATTAATTTTGAATTCTAGATTTGATTAGTATTGCTTTGAAGGAAACATGAACAGTTAAGGAAGCTATTTAGAGAAATCTTGAGTAAATACCATAAACACAAAATTGTGCGGGAAAGCACCCAAGGCTCATAAATGCAACAAAAACAAGAAGTGCTTAGGTACAAAAGAGTGAGGTTTATCAAAAAAAAGCTACATTTCCCAAAGTATAGGCACCGAGGAGTCATCCAATTTCAAAAAGTAATTAGTTTGCAAGTACATTATACACGTTTGTGTGTGATGGGGAGGGCACAGTGGGGGTAACTTAGTCTACAGGCCACGCATAATGGAGAAAGGAAAAGATTTTGTCTGTTCGCAAATGCAGCAAAATTATAAAGCTGTTCTTTATGCTCGCATTTATAATTTCACTGCAAATGAAAAAACATGTATTTAAATATCCAAAGTCATGTTTGGGATGTATGCAATCTCAGATAGAAATGATATACATACTGAAATATAAAATTGTAGAGGCAAAAAGAACAACAGTTAGTGCTAGGAATTCAAAATAAAGACAGGTAATGATGGAATAACATATTAGATCCTTCACTACCTTGTTTTCAAATCCCTCCATGGCCTCACCCGCTCCCTATCTCTGTAACCTCCTCCAGCCCTACAACCCTCAGATCTCTGCACTCCTCCAATTCTGGCCACCTGCACAGCCCTGATTTTCGTCGCTCCACCATTGGTGGCCGTGCCTTCAGCTGCCTAGGCCCTAAGCTCTGGAATTCTCTCCCTAAACCTCTCCACCTCTCTCTCCTCCTTTAAGACGCTCCTTAAAACCTACCTCATACGTGTCCTAATATTTCCTTATATGTCTTGGTGTCAAATTTTGTTTGATAATTGCTCCTGTAAAATGCCTTGGGGCGGTTTACTATGTTAAAGGCGCTATATAAATGCAAGTTGTTGTTGTTGTACCTGCAAAACCAAAGGCTGATTCGCGTTTCAGTTAGAGGCCCTTAAGCAAAACTGATGAGGGACCTGCTACACGTTTACAGCATTAGCATGAATTTCAATATAAAATTTTAACTTTAAAGCCAGAATCTGAGTCCATTAGTTGGGTCAAAGCCAGAGCCATGCTGTCAACCTGATTTTTAACTCAGAAGAGAGCAAAACCAATTGTAAAACTGAAGGAATTTATTGCAAGATTGCTCAATAGTATAAGAACAGAGCAAAGTACTTGCAATTCACGTGGAGTTTTACCAGGAGATGGCAGTATGGCAATGTACAGCAGACGGAATCTAGTGATTACCAGGCCAGAACCAAATTCCCCGTCTAGTTAAAAAGTACGTTATTAAATTAATGTATTACAATTAAATCACAATCGATATTTTGTGACATTATAAAGTGCTAATAACATCCATCCATTATACACATCACATATATGAACTCATATTCTTAAGCATTTTAAAAACTAGATTTAAAACGGCCTCAGTGCTCAGTGCGTAAATGCACCATCCCATTTGGCACTGAGCCACACAGACCAGGGAGGTTCCTGTTTCAATCCCTGCTCGGTGCTAAATCAGCCAATCTTAGACAAAGTTTCAGTAGAGATGTTGGCCCAGAATTTGCTGAAAAAATAACAATGTGTGAACGCGCATGCCATTATTAATGTGCAAAGCGGCCAGCAACTTGTGGCGAGGTAGAAATACAGCATGAATTGTAAATCGGCACAAGTTGCTGACCGATTTGCGCCGGTCTGCTGTTAGCTTCACGAAAACGGCATCTTGCCCTTAACCTCCCCATGAGTTTAGTAAGTTGCTGCATTTCCACATTAATTGCCCATTACACTCGCCATAGAAAGTTAAGTCTAGTAATTAACTTCATATGTACCATTTTAACAATGTGATAATTGTTAGTGACTGCCAATCAATCTCTCTTGCCCAGAAAGTGAACAATTAAAAGTGTGGCATCTCATTCCTTCAGGTTGTGAATTGTTATTGGAGATTTTAAATTTTAAAAATGTTTTTCTTACTTTTCCTTTCTGCCTCTTTTTTTCTCTCTCTCTCTTAATCCAATCTTTCTTTCCCTCTCTGTACCTGATTTGACATTGAATTCACCCACTTTAATTTATCCTCCTTCTCAGTCCTTTCAGATTATTTCTCAATCCTTTAATTTCATTGGTTAAGGAGATGCACTGTTTGTCCCGTTGCTCACCGAGGTCCCCTGTTGCCCTAGTTATCAGCTCGCACTACCAGCAACTTCATGGCCAAAAGATTTCTGAGCTGAAGGGTACGGGAACAAGTCTAACTAACAGGGCACACCGTGAAACGCCACGCTCCAGCAAATTCTGGGCCATTATAATTGACTTTGGGTGTCTCTGGGTTGGAGAAACTGGGTGGGGGGGGGTGTTAAAAAAAACATTAGATAGGTCACCCACTCCCACTCATAATCCAGCAACCTCCCTGGAAACCACGTGTGCATGGACATTATGCGAAAACATGTGAAAGCAAAACACTCTTATGGCCAAATTGCCTGCCAACAATCACTGTTTAGATTCATGAATATTGCTCACTGGTGCCCATGGAACTGCACATGAGTCATCCCCCTCAGGAGAGTGGGAGGTGGCGGGGGGGGGGGGGGAAATCTTTAAAAAAATACAAACCACGACTATTGAAATTTAAATATAAAAAATATACTGTACATACCAGATGGGGAAAGCCAACAGTCAATTTATATGAAGCAGTTGAAAAACCCGTACAGGCTTTGTCCAGCTCTGAGCACAGTGCCATTACATTTCAAGCACCATCCTCAACAAGCAGTAAAAAATATGCAAATAACTATTATCCACTAAAAATATGCAAATTACTTTTTACCTCATCAATTTACTGATTGGACACACAAAGTTGAAGGAAAGAAACTTGAACTTTTAATGGCACTATATTGAGCTCTGAAATAAGACCAAAAAAATTAATTTCTCTCCACTGGTTGTTTCTTCAACCACTATGCTCGTGTCCAATGGATTTCCTCACTAAGTCCTCCCTCCCTCCCTCCTTTCAACAACTGTACAAAATGCAATTCAACCATGCCTTCAGCCGTCCCGCCTACCCTAACCTTCTCAGTTTTCCCTTTTTCCCTCCTGCTCAGCATCTATTGTTTTTTTCCTCCCCAATGTAAACGATTTAAGACAGCTTCCTATATATTGAAAAATGCAGCCAACTATTCACGAATGCGAATGTCACTTTAGAAATAAAGTTGAGCTGGAATTGTACTTTTCGTAATAAAGATATTAAAAACAATAAACACATGAATTTTCAAAAAACTACTAGCAGTTGGTGATCCACTCCTTCCAGATGCAACACTAGATACCGGAACAAGCACACTCTTGGTATAAAGCCAAACCTTCTCAATGCTCACCTGATTGTCCCACTGCATCTAACCAATAAAAAATTCCAAATTTGCATACGGACTTCAGTCTGAAACATTTAAATTAAACTACAATTTGGGATTCCTCGGAATAAAGACAAAATAGGTTCAACTTAAATTTCAGAGTGAGCTCATAAATTTATACGATGTAGGTAAACATTTTCATAAGTAATCTGACCTAAAGTACCCACTGCATGCAATACTGCTTCACATTTTTTTAAACATAATAATTAAAAGTACTTTAAATATGTTCCATCATTTGGAGTGGATGCCAGATTCTTTTTCACTCTCTTCACCTCACCCACAATTGACTCCCTCCTATAATTATGGACATGTTCTTGAACTTTGTCTTAGTTTCGTTCTCCCCAACCCTCATTTCTTAGCTCTCATCTATTATTTTACATTCATTCATTCTTTACCAGGACCCCAGAACTGTCGAACTCCTTCCCTCCCTATAATATGCAGGCTCAAACTTAGTGTCACTATAATGCCACTGGAGGGACCTTAGTGTAATATATACTAAAAATGCTACCACTGAGCTAAATTTAACTCTAAGGTTTCAAACGAGGTGTCTGGACCAACATCCTGGAGACAATGAAAGATATTTTGACATTCCAGTGATTGTTCACACTGATTGCTCCTGTGACAACTCTATCCATTTGAACCTAGCAGGGGTCACTTCCAAATTGGGCTGGTGGATTCTGTTCTGGGAGTGGGGTGGGGTCTTCAGTTTGACTAACAGCTCGCACTGGAATCAGGCTTTTTAAACAGAGAGGTATGAAACTGGAGGCATTCAGACAGCAAAGGACTTCATGGAAGATGGAACACAGGAGAGGGGATGTAGGAAATTAGCCTTTAAGTCAAGCAAGATGACCCACTGAGGTGCCGTAGAGTGGCATGTTCATTATTTTTTATATTATTATGCAAAGCCACAAGTATTCAGTCTACATCACAAGGAGATACTATTGTTAGATCCTCAGGTTATACTATTGTACAAGCAGATACAGGTTGGTGAGTTAACTTTGATAAAAGATGCTAAAACTGCTTAACCAAAATAGGCATCCACAGCAGGCCCAAATTCTTAACACTTGGAATCACCTAACTATTACTTCTTGATTTATCTTCTTAGTCTTGTCTTCTATCATTTTAAAATCTTACTATCCTCTACTTTGGGCCTTGGCTCAATGAAAGCTAGGTTTCTCAATAATAAATGTACGAAGATTGCACTATAAAAACTATAATTAACAACATTTTTGGTACCTCAACTTAGATAGAGTTAGCTGATCTCAACCAGGGCAATGGTAGGGAAGAGACTTCCTCGGATTAGGGAGGGGAAAAAAATAGTCAGGTTCCCACTCCTGCCATTACGCACTATCAAGAGTCACACATGAAAAATAGGCACTTGGGAAAGGTGCCAGAGGCAACTATTACTAAGGCTGAGTTTTAGGCACCCACTGGAAATTAGATGTTTCCACACAGGGAAGAAGATATAATCTGGACTGCCCACCTTTTCGGTCATGAATTTATTTTTTTTAATTATTGAGAAAGACAAATGCTTAAAAGAGTAGAAGAGAAGATATGGAAAAGAAGTGTTTGGTATGAAAGAAGAAACCAAGGAGGAGATGTAGGAGTTCCATTTGAGCTTGGTACATAGTGAAGCCAACAATGTAGATAGATGAACAAGCTTTACTGAAAAAATGTAGAAAATTAATTGGGAAGGAAAAAAAATTTAAAACAATCATGGTAATGAATAGGTCACAAATCTAAGGTTTTTTGAGAGGTCTAATTGCTGGTGAGTCAGCTTTGACAATTCCTTTCAAGGCCCTATCAGTTCAGCTAAATTGAGTTCTGTGCTGCAATGTGAGCACTGTTTTGTGTTCCTGCATCCCCACCCTTTTTTGGTTATCACATCAAGATTGCAAATTTGTTGTTGCATCAACCATCATATCATCACACCCACCTCTGATTACAAAAATACCAGGTGACTATGCCTCTTCGACTGAACAAACAAAATCAACTGCAGGTTTAACAGGCAGGTACTGTATATACATTTTACCAACCATCTGAAAATACTGCATCATTGTTCCTTTTTGCAGCTACTCTATAGTCCAAGCAGCTGACAGGGCCATTCACTGTTTCTTCACAGAGGATTCCAGTGAGCTGTCACATGGCCACACACCTAAATACCTCAGTCCTGAAATTGAGTCCCATGATCTGCCACCAAAAGTGTAGGAGGGGGGAATCCCGCACGCCCAACCGGCCCAATGTGCATGTCCCGCAAGCAATTACTTATGCCAGGAAGCCTGAAAAATTGGTGGGGGGTGGGGCAGAAGGAGAAATCTCTGTTTAAGGCAGGTTAAACAATCTCTTAAAGCTAGACTGCTCTTAAAATGGTAGCAGGTAGGTGTTTATGTTACTGGACTAGTAATCCAAAGGCCTGGATTGATAACCATAGAATGTGAGTTCAAATCCCACCGTGGCAGTTTGAGAATTTGAATTCAGTTTTTAAAAATCTGTAAATAAAAAAATTGGTATCAGTAAAAGTGACCATGAAGGTGTCAGATTGTTATAAAAACCCAACTGTTCACTAATGTCTTTTAGGGAAAGAACCTGCTGTTCTTACAAGGTCTGGACTATATGTGAGTCTAGTCCAACACCAATGTGGTTGATTCTTAACTGCCCTCTGAAATGGCCTAGCATGCCACTCAGTTGTATCCAAGGCAACCAGGGATGGGCAATAAATGCTGGCCCGGACAGCAATGCCCACATCCCAAGAATGAATAATTAAACAAACATCCTTGTTCACTCTTTCATTATCCCTACCAGTTACTGTCCTTCCCTAGCACATTCCTACGGAAGCAAAGGAGATGCAGTACCTGTCCATATAGCTCATCCCACACCATTGTCCAGGGCATCAAACACTCCTCCAAGTGAGACAGTGATTTACATGTACTTGCTCCAACCTGAACCTGTATTCACTGTTCACAGTGTGGTCTCCAGTACATCAGGGAGACCAAATACAGATTAGGTGATCGCTTTGCTGAACACCGCCTTTCTGTTCTCAGATGAGATATGGGTACGGTAGCATAGTGGTTATGTTACTGGGCTAGTAATCCAGAGGCCTGGACTAAAATCCAGAGTCATGAGTGCAAATCCCGCCACGGCAGCTGGCGAATTTAAATTCAATTAATTAATTAAATTCAATTAATTAAATAAAAATCTGGAATTAAATACTAGTATCAGTAATGATGGCCATGAAACTACCGGATTGTCGTAAAAACCCATCTGGTTCACTAATGTCCTTTAGGGAAGGAAGCCTGCCGCCCTTACCCGATCTGGCCGACATGTGACTCCAGACCCACAGCAATGTGGTTGATTCTTAATTGCCCTCTGAAATGGCCTAGCAAGCCACTCAGTTGTAAAATCTCGCTACGAAAAGTCATAATAAGAATAAAACCGGACGGACCACCCGGCATCGGACCACTAGGCACCGGACACGACAACGGCAAAACACCAAGCCCAGTCGACCCTGCAAGGTCCTCCTTACTAACATCTGGGGACTTGTGCCAAAATTGGGAGAGCTGTCCCACAGACTAGTCAAGCAACAGCCTGACATAGCCATACTCACAGAATCATACCTTTCAGCCAACGTCCCAGATTCTTCCATCACCATCCCTGGGTATGTCCTGTCCCACCGGCAGGACAGACCCACCAGAGGAGGCGGTACAGTGATTATACAGTCAGGAGGGAGTGGCCCTGGGAGTCCTCAACATTGACTCTGGACCCCATGAAATCTCATGGCATCAGGTCAAACATGGGCAAGGAAACCTCCTGCTGATCACTACCTACCGCCCTCCCTCAGCTGATGAATCAGTCCTCCTCCATGTTGAACACCACTTGGAGGAAGCACTGAGGGTAGCAAGGGCACAGAATGTACTCTGGGTGGGGGACTTCAATGTCCATCACCAAGAGTGGCTCGGTAGCACCACTACTGACCGAGCTGGCCGAGTCCTGAAGGACATAGCTGCTAGACTGGGCCTGCGGCAGGTGGTGAGCGAACCAACACGAGGGAAAAACTTACTTGACCTCGTCCTCACCAATCTACCTGTCGCAAATGCATCTGTCCATGACAGTGTTGGTAGGAGTGACCACCGCACAGTCCTCGTGGAGATGAAATCCCGTCTTCGCACTGAGGACACCATCCAACGTGTTGTGTGGCACTACCACCGTGCTAAATGGGATAGATTCAGAACAGATCTAGCAGCTCAAAACTGGGCATCCATGAGGCGCTGTGGGCCATCAGCAGCAGCAGAATTGTATTCCAGCACAATCTGTAACCTCATGGCCTGGCATATTCCTCACTCTACCATTACCAACAAGCCAGGGGATCAACCCTGGTTCAATGAGGAGTGTAGAAGAGCATGCCAGGAGCAGCACCAGGCGTACCTAGAAATGAGGTGCCAACCTGGTGAAGCTACAACTCAGGACTACATGCATGCTAAACAGCGGAAGCAACATGCTATAGACAGAGCTAAGCGATTCCACAACCAACGGATCAGATCAAAGCTCTGCAGTCCTGCCACATCCAGTTGTGAATGGTGGTGGACAATTAAGCAACTAACGGGAGGAGGAGGCTCTGCAAACATCCCCATTCTCAATGATGGCGGAGTCCAGCACGTGAGTGCAAAAGACAAGGCTGAAGTGTTTGCAACCATCTTCAGCCAGAAGTGCCGAGTGGATAATCCATCTCAGCCTCTTCCCGATATCCCCACCATCACGGAAGCCAGTCTTCGGCCAATTCGATTCACTCCACGTGATATCAAGAAACGGCTGAGTGCACTGGATACAGCAAAGGCTATGGGCCCTGACAACATCCCAGCTGTAGTGCTGAAGACTTGTGCTCCAGAGCCAGCTGCGCCTCTAGCCAAGCTGTTCCAGTACAGCTACAACACTGGCATCCACCCGACAATGTGGAAAATTGCCCAGGTATGTCCTGTCCACAAAAAGCAGGACAAATTCAATCCGGCCAATTACCGCCCCATCAGTCTACTCTCAATCATCAGCAAAGTGATGGAAGGTGTCGTCGACAGTGCTATCAAGCGGCACTTACTCACCAATAACCTGCTCACCGATGCTCAGTTTGGGTTCCGCCAGGACCACTCGGCTCCAGACCTCATTACAGCCTTGGTCCAAACATGGACAAAAGAGCTGAATTCCAGAGGTGAGGTGAGAGTGACTTCCCTTGACATCAAGGCAGCATTTGACCGAGTGTGGCACCAAGGAGCCCGAGTAAAATTGAAGTCAATGGGAATCAGGGGGAAAACTCTCCAGTGGCTGGAGTCATACCTAGCACAAAGGAAGATGGTAGTGGTTGTTGGAGGCCAATCATCTCAGCCCCAGGGCATTGCTGCAGGAGTTCCTCAGGGCAGTGTCCTAGGCCCAACCATCTTCAGCTGCTTCATCAATGACCTTCCCTCCATCATAAGGTCAGAAATGGGGATGTTCGCTGATGACTGCACAGTGTTCAGTTCCATTCGCAACCCCTCAGATAATGAAGCAGTCTGAGTCTGCATGCAGCAAGACCTGGACAACATCCAGGCTTGGGCTCATAAGTGGCAAGTAACATTCGCGCCAGATAAGTGCCAGGCAATGACCATCTCCAACAAGAGAGAGTCTAACCACCTCCCCTTCACATTCAACGGCATTACCATCGCCGAATCCCCCACCATCAACATCCTGGGGGTCACCATTGACCAGAAACTTAACTGGACCAGCCATATAAATACTGTGGCTACGAGAGCAGGTCAGAGGCTGGGTATACTGCGGCGAGTGACTCACCTCCTGACTCCCCAAAGCCTTTCCACCATCTACAAGGCACAAGTCAGGAGTGTGATGGAATACTCTCCACTTGCTTGGATGAGTGCAGCTCCAACAACACTCAAGAAGCTCGACACCATCCAAGATAAAGCAGCCCGCTTGATTGGCACCCCATCCACCACCCTAAACATTCACTCCCTTCACCACCGGCGCATTGTGGCTGCAGTGTGCACCATCCACAGGATGCACTGCAGCAACTCGCCAAGGCTTCTTCGACAGCACCTCCCAAACCCGCGACCTCTACCACCTAGAAGGACAAGGGCAGCAGGCGCATGGGAACAACACCACCTGCACGTTCCCCTCCAAGTCACACACCATCCCGACTTGGAAATATATCGCCGTTCCTTCATTGTCGCTGGGTCAAAATCCTGGAACTCCCTTCCTAACAGTGGGAGAACCGTCACCACACGGACTGCAGTGGTTCAAGAAGGCGGCTCACCACCACCTTCTCAAGGGCAATTAGGGATGGGCAATAAATGCCGGCCTTGCCAGCGACGCCCACATCCCGTGAACGAATATAAAAAAAAAGCTTCCTGTTGCTTGCCACTTCAGGTTTCAGCTCCACTTTGACTCTCACTCTGAACCCTCTGTCTTTGGCCTTCTACACTTTCCCAATGAAGCTGGACACTAGCTCAAGGAACAGCATATCATCTTTCTACTAAGCACCTTTCAATCCTATGGAGCTAACAACTTCAGACCTTAACTATAGTTCCCAATTTCTCTCTGGCAGTAGGTGCTGGCAATGTAAGATGGGTGTGCCGGCATTTCTGGTGATCAGGGAGGGGATCAGGTTGGTACTTGGGATGTGGACCCATAACAAAACACCGTGATGGTGGAGTGGTTTGCACCCTTGGGGCCCAATATTAGGAGCGCGGCAGATTGGCAGCGGGAGGGTCAACTGGGTGTGTGGGTAATGGGCCCAGTGAATTCGGGGTGCTCCGCACGCTATTGCAGCTTGATTGAAGGTACTTATCTTTGCTTCCGGGTTTCGCGCTGGAAAGCTGAGCAGTGGGCGGACTGCGCATGCGCAGCATAGGCTGGCAGCTGGAGGAGCCCTATTTAAAGGGGCAGTCCTCCACTAACTGATGCTGCAGAAATGAGGAAAAATTACAGCATGGAGCAGCCCAGGGGGAAGGCTGCTCCCAGGTTTAATGATGCCTCTCTCCAGGTATTATTGGATGGGGTGAGGAGGAGGGGGAGGACAGAGATCTTCTCCCCGGTGGACGGGAGGAAGTGGCCTGCCTCTGCCACCAAGAAGGCCCAGCTCGAGGTGGAAGAGGAGGTCACCTGCACCACCAACATATCGCGCAGCTGCAATGACCAAAGTAGGTCAGCCGAAGTGAGTACACTTACTCATTCCCCGACACTCCGTCTGCCACATCACCGCTTCCACCCCACATCTCCTTCTGCACTGCCAACACTACTTTATCACATCACTCTTCATACCCACTCAAAGCTCATCCTCATCTGACCTGCACTTACTCACCTCGCCAGTACTCATCCCACCATTACCACTCAACCCAATCCTCATACAATCTCATGGCTCTATCTCATACTCACCCTCTCATGCATCTCTTTCACGGTCAGCCTCACTCAACCTGCCACTAACTGTGCTGCAGCCACAGGGCATGCATCACATATGTGCAGTAGGAAGCGTAAGGCAAACATGTCGTGAGCATGAAGGGGATGCACAAGGGTGTTTGAGGGTTTGTCATGGTTTTTACTTATATTTAATTTCTGATCAACTCACATTACATATTATATTGTCACCACTACTGCCACTTCTTTGCAAATCTTGTCGTGTTTGTGCAATAATGCCCTTTCCTGAGGATCACTATGAAGACCCACAACTGATGCCATCCATTTTGTCACTGCAGAGTGGGTGTAGGTGAATTTGCAGGGCTCTTTTGTGCAGACGACGGAGAGACGTCGGCGATGTCCCCAGTGGCACCCTGGAAGGATGCGGAGGAGAAGTTGTTGAGGGCAGTGGTGACTTTGACAGCAACAGGTAAGAAGATGGTGCTCGGGCCAGCCGGGAGCAGCTCGGCATGAAGGAAGCTGCAGATGTCCACGACTACATGTCGAGTGACTCTGAGCCTCCGTGTGCACTGCTGCTCAGAGAGGTCCAGGAAGCTGAGCCTCGGTCTGTTAGAACTTGTGGCGAGGGTAGTGCCTTCTGCAACGCATCTCTCTCTGCCGTTGCCCTCCCTCCTGCCGTGCAGGTGGATGTGTCACAGCACTGTGTTGTGGAGCTCCACGTGTCAGAGGTGGACGGCGTGGCCGGCAAGGCTGGTGATGCTGTTCGTCCTCCGAGGAGGTCATGACTGCAGCTACGGCGGAAGATGTACATTTGAGGGGGTCTGGACACCAGGGTGTGCAAGTTGGTGAATTTGATTGTCAGGAGGAGGGTAGTGGAGGCCAAACTTTGTCCAAAGAGACAGAGTGGCCTCCTGCAATGAATGAGGGTCTCACCCCACCACCTGTCAAATGGACCTTTGCAGCTGCCACAGGCTGATGGCTGCAACACGTCCATTTCAACTGGGAGTGTTTCCCCCAGTACAGGAAACAGTCCCAGTTGATCTGAAAATCCCACCCCTCCTAAAATATCAGGTCGATCAAATCTGTAAATGACCTGAGGTACCTGGTTAATTACTTCAAGTGGCATCACGCCAGCTTTAATTGCCGGCGGGAGTCCCACATGCGGGGACTGCGCGCGCATGTCAGCGTGTCACTGGGGAACCCGGAAGTGGGCAGGTTGAAGCCGGGCTCCGGACCGCCCCGGGAATCCCCGATTTTCGCAGCCCCCCCCACCATGAACGCACCCACTCGGGGGTCCGAAAATCGAGCCCTTGGTGTCAATCTGCTCTTTTCTTCCACCAGATTTCTGGACCACTGAAGCCTGCTCCAATTTGCCGGGTTTTATACTTCGCATTCTACTTACCTATCCCCCTTTTTTAATTCTCACACTCTCTGTGTATATGTTTTTGATTGCTCTCATTTTGCCTCCTGCACATATAATTTTTGCCATTTAAACCATCTTCTGTTCTCCACTTAAGCACATTACAGGTCATTCTATTTCTTTTCCTGTCTGTGCGGTCGTTGCGTGCTTTTTTTCTTCTTCCACTCCCTTCCCATTTACCTTTGTTCTGTTTTTAAGCGCTATTCATCTGTAATATCTTCCAGTTCTGAGGAAGGATCCCATACCTGAAACGTCAACTGACTTGTGTTTTCCCAACAGATGCTGCCTGACCTGCTGAGTGTCTCCAGCATTTTCTGTTTTTGTTTCAGATTTCCAGCGTGTACAGTTTGTTCGTAAAGTTATGAGCCTCTGTAACAGCTGCAATTCACCTTAAATATCCCAGCATCAGCATTCCTGTGCTGCTGGTCTGTTGCTTCTATTTTATAGTGGCATAAGCTAAATCAGCAAATCCTAGGGCATAAATGTTGGAATTTAGGGCTTTTGGGGGGCGATCTTGAATTAACGCCCAAAACAACAACTACTTGCATTTATATAGCACCTTCGACATACGAAAATATCCCAAGGTGCTTCACAGGAGCGAAATCAGAGAAAAATTATCGAGCAAAGAAGATATTAGGATGGGTAACCAAAAGCTTGGTTAAAGAGGTAGGTTTTAAGGAGGGTCTTCCAGAACTTTGGCTCTATAAGGCTGATGGCAATGGTGGGGCAAAGGGACTGGGGGTTGCACAAGAGGCCAGAGTTGAAGGAATGCAGAGTTCTTGTAGGGTTGAAGGGCTGGAGGAGGTTACAGAGATAGGGAGGGGCAAGGACATGGAGGGATTTAAACACGAGAATGAGAATTTTAAAATCAAGATATTGGTGGAACAGGAGCAATTAAAGGTTGATGAGCAAAGGGGTGATGGGTGAGCGGAAGTTAGTGCAGGTTAGGATACGGTCAATGGATTTTTGGATGAGTTAAAGTTTATGGAGGGGTGAAAAAGGGAGGCCTGCCAGGAGAACATTGAAATAGTCGAGTCTGGAGGTAAGAAATGCATGGATAAGGGTTTCAGCAGCCGATAGTTGAGGCAGGGGTAGAAATGGGTGATGTTGAGACAGTGACCAGGGAGGGGAATGAAATCGTTGGTGAGGAAATAGGGTTTGTGCTGGGGGCCAAAAACAATAGCTTTGGTCTTCCCAACATTTAATAGGAGGAAATTGCTGGTCATCCAGGATTGGATGTTGGACAAGCAGTCAGACGGCACAGAGTCAACGGAGGGGGCGAGAGAGCGAGTTGCGAGATAGAGCTGGGCCAGGTAAAACAGGCGCAAAGTTGGTGGAGCAGCCGTGCCGCCCAACCAAAGCTGGAAGGCTCAAATAATTTTTGGTTCAGGCCCCATTTAACTACCACTGGCGAGCTTCAGGCTCCAAACAGACACCACTGCAGCTCGCTGGTTGTGGGAGGGTGGGAAATTGTCCAGCTTCCATGCTGAGTTGACGGGCAGGTTGGGCCTGGTGGGGATGGGGCCATCCTGTGGAGGGCCTCATATGGGCTGGTACCTGATATGCGGTTGGAAAATATTTTTTGTGGGTTCAGAAGGAGCATTCCTGCTCCTCCTGGCCCCACAAAAATAAAAATTAAAAATTCCTTTCGCGTTTTTGAGTGGCCTCTATCGGTCTCTTTAAGGACCACTGGTTACCGTTTAATTCCTAGAATGCCTAGGACCCTGATTTGCATATTTAAGCCACCTCCTGCAGGAAAAAGGCAGGCCTGTTACTTGTGAATTTACAAGCCCACCTGAAAATTGCGTCAGGCAGGCCTTGATTGTCAATGGGGCGGCAAAGGTTCTCTCCCCCGCACCCCCCCCCCATCCCCCCCCCCAGATTTTCAATTGCCGGTTGCCTGGACTTCATGCGAGTAACAGGCACCTAACTGGCAGTTGAAAATTGCCCTCCATGATGACATCCTAGTCTAAACCCATCATTTGCATGCCTGCACCTTAGCTAGGGCAGACTTATCTAACAGCCTCCCTCACTTCCAGTGGAATTTAGGGTGGAACTTCAAGATGGTATAAAACTCACGAATCGTCTCCAAGTCCCAGATTCTAACTTCCACCAGTTAGATCTGCCAGGTTTAGACCCTGCCAAACTATTGGAATTTTTGGACCCACGCATTTTGAAGGGCTAGGAAATAGTAAACAGGAATGTTTAATAAAATTGAAGACTTTGTGAAAATGTTGTGTGTGCAATAGTAAACCCAAGCATTCTCCAGTTGCTTTAAAAGGGGAGGCTATTGGGGAAAACAAATCTGCACACCTGGATTGAACATACGTACCCACCCATAGATGCAACAGTTTCTCAACAAAACCAGGTATGCAGAATAAATCCACCAAAGCATCACTAATGGGCCAGTTGGAATATTTTATTTTTGTTTCCTCTACAATTTTCTCCCTTCCGCACCTGAAGGCACCAACTCATGCTGATTATAGTTTTACAATGCCAACCACCTCAAGCAACTTTCCAAACTGGCTATTCTTCACTTGTGGACCAGATAGGATGTGCCCCTGCTAGCAATCCAGTTGAGATCAACCAACGCAGTAAAGATCAAGGAACAAGCCCTTGGAACTTCCTGGTCTGTATGGCTCAAGAGCCATGAGGCTAGCTTCAGCTGCCTTGTTTTAAAATTATACAATGCATGGTATTCAATACATATGGAATATGGATAGTTAACAGCAAGTTTAAAGCAGCAATCAAGTCAAACATTTTATGATAGCAGAATGCAATATCCCTGAACTTTCCTAATAAGTTATTCTTCATTCTTTATAACATATAAAGTCTTTAGTGGGCAGAATTTTTCACTGGAGTTATGCCAGCAGACAGAGGTGGGAAGTCAACTGGAGAGCCACAATACTGGTTCCATAAATGCCCCTGCTATTTCTGGGATTTTCTGCAGCAAGTGACAGAGGCATAGAATAAGTTTGCCAAATATGGGTTGGCACATTCAAATTAAACGCAAATAACAGGAATATGTATACTTTGTCATTTGCATCCCAGTAATGCTGAAAGCTAGGAATGCTGGTGAGTTCCTGGACTCCAGGGTCGCTATGGTGGTACAGGTAGTTTAATAGTTAAGGGCTACCTTAGCCTATGGAATTGATTACTGGGCGACCATTAACTGCACTTTTTTAAAAATTGTAGAATAAAAATCAGGGGCCAGTCCCAACCACACTATGCTGGGACCAATGGTCATGGCTTGCCACAGCCATTTTCTAACCTCATCCTACCCCTGATATGCTCCCTGACAGAGGCAGAAGTCCCAATGGGAGCCCCACCAACAATATGTTAAATAGCCTAACCCTGGAAAGTTGGCTGGGGTCAGGAGCAGAGCAATGGGGAGAAAGCAATTTCTGCTCTGCAGACTATGCACTGAATCTGCTGAAGTGGAAAATCCTGGCCATTGTTTTTCTTTAATAAATACTCAGAAGGGAAGCCAAACCAAACAGGGGTTGACGATGGCATAGGTAAATGGGTAATAAAGATCATGATGACACATGAGCTGAAGATATACTGCATTGTATAACTGGTACTATAGTAATAGCAATATATATATATATATATATCTACACACACACACACACTTTATAATAAAAAATATAATTGAGAAAACTACTGAAATTTTTTAGTTGAAATGTTCTTTAAAAAAGCTCTTCACAAATTTGACAAACTGGGAAAGCTTACTAAAGTTTTTTTTAAAAAGTAGTTCTTATCCACAGAGTTTTTCAAAAGTTTGCTGAAATGGTGTAAAAGTTGTTAGTACATAAAATTTTATTTATGTCACAAGCATATCATAAATAGGATGTGCACCATCTGTAAATGAGAGATACATTGCTTATATGACTGCTGTACATATCCATCAGAGAAGTTAGAAGGATGAGTGAGCTCCTCCATGACTCATGCTCTCTCGTATCAAGTTTTTGGTTACCATTTACAACACGGATGCAGAAATTACACATGGACCTTACAGTATCAGATAACTGTTAGCTGTCGAGTTTACCCAGATTTGCACTGTAACAAAGAAAAATCCCAGATTATATTAAGTATGCCATAAAACCAGTGGATTTTAATTAAACCTTTTTCTAAAACAAAAAAAATGTAGCTTCTCCTACAAAAGAAAAAAAACAGGCTTCAAGTACCTCCCTCTGACTTTGCAGCAACAAAAAAAGCTCTCTCCTGCTTCAAAGCAGCATACTGGTAAATCTCCCCTCCAAGATGTACAACAATGCTCAGAATTGTATCCCACACTGAAGCAGCTGTGTCACATTTCAGCTGGGTTGCTTTGGCCTTTTGCTGTGACGCAATCACTTGTGTAATTCATCTCAAACCCCGCAGTGCAAAACCTCATTAAGTACTTTTTTCAAAAGAAAGTACTGGATTTTGCCAAGACCCAATTGTTTTTTTGTGTGGGTATTTGATAAATGGCAGCAATGCACTTCATTTTAATCTCAGTTGTCTAATGGCATTTAAATGATTCATTTGATGTACAGTTTCTTTCATTTTTCATGGGATGAAAAATGCTATGTACTCTATGAAGTAAGGAGAAATATGAGGAAATTCCAAAGTTGTATTAAAAGGTTTCTTCAGAATTTTATGCAAGTTTGGTATTGTGTTTCTGACATGAGTCCCTCTGCTCAAATGGGATCCAAATGCTAATACAATTAGGGTGGAGTTGACCTTGTTCTGTCTGGTGTTTCACAATCACCTGGGTCATGCTGCACCCTCTGCTACTCACTCGATGTACCCTGCAGAATAGTACAGTGCATTCTTATTGTTACTATAACATTACCAGCCAAAAAATGGCAATAAACATGAAGTGACAAAACTCTAGCTCCATCATCATGTTAGTTTGCCTCAGGAAAAACAAATATCCAAGTTGGACTGTTTGGCGATGAGATTTCTACAAAGTCACTTTTTCGTAATTTGATGGGCATTTTAATAGCGACATCCATAAATAGCAAGTTACAAATATTTGCATCTGAATTGGGTGGTGCTCAATCTGGTATTTACATGGAAACTTCATGTAAAATGTATCAATGCACACAAATGGATAAAATATAGTAATCTCATTAGTAAGGATGAGAGAATGCAATTGAATTGAGAGGTCCAAAAAGGATCTTTTTAAACAGTGCCTTTTTTCCCTGATGCAGGCATCATCATGCTGTCAAAAATAACCATCAAAAGACAGGAAGCAGTGAAATCATAATAGAAAGCAACATCCTCCCAAAGCCATATAAAATCAAGCTGTGGCCCATCCCATGAATCGAAACACTTCCGTAGTAGGTAATTAAAACATCAAAAATGGAACTCTACAACACAAAGAATTACAGCCACCCTGAGTAGAGAAGAATTAACAAATGGAAAAAATAGCCAACATATCTTTTAAGGACTGGGAGGACACTAATCCAGGAAACGTTGCTGGGAATTTATGTGAGGAGTGAAAAAGGTGAAATAAAACTCTACAGCCAAAAGAACAAGAGAGGATGAATGAAAAAGACATGGGATCAGCATAAAAACATGCTATATTCTACCACTGTGGAATGGACTCCCTTCAGGACATTGCAAGTTGAAGCATGGTAAGGATGAAATTGGTATAGATCAAGAAATAAATACTCTTAAAAAGTTCTAGTGAGTGAAAAAAACCCTACTTATTTGTCTTCTTTCCCAACCCATATGTTGCATTGGGAAGTGTTGAGTATGATGGTTTTGCTTGCTGTTAACTACTGTTAACTACCCTGCACTGTGGCTTACGAAAACATCCAACTAAATATCATCTCTTATAAGGCAGCCATACTGAGTAGCATTTCAGAGTTTTGCGGACTGATGAACAAACAAACTTGCATTTATATAATGACTTTCATGACCTCAGGACGTCCCAAAGCACTTGAAAGCCAATGAAGAACTTTTGAAGTGTAGTCACTGTTGTAATGTAGGAAACGTGGCAGCCAATTTGCACACAGCACGGTCCCACCAACAGCAATGTGGTAATGACCAGGTAATCTGATTTTTAGTGATGTTGAAGCCACATAATGACAAAAATTTGACCGTGGGTTAAGCCCCACTCCAGAGACTTAAGCACATAATCTAGACAGACACTTCACTGCAATTCTAAGGGATGATATGTTAAACCAGGGCCCCATTAACCCTCAAAGGTAGATGTAAAAGATCCCGTGGAATTATTCAAAAAAGAACAGGGGAGTTCCCCCGTATCCTGCATATGTCATACATACATTCACACAGAAATCATGATTTTTTTTCAAATCTTTGGTCTAGACAGAATTTTTAAAAAGCAGTGCAACAGTCTGAAATCTTCAATGTAGGAAATGTTGCATAGTGGAACATAAGAACATAAGAAACAGGAGCAGGAGTAGGCCACATGGCCCCTCAAGCCTGCTCCGCCATTCAATCAGATCATGGCTGATCTTCGACCTCAACTCCACTTTCCCACCCGATCCCCATATCCCTTGATTCCCCTAGAGTCCAAAAATCTATCCATCTCAGCCTTGAATATATTCATTGATTCAGCATCCACAGCCCTCTGGAGTAGAGAATTCCAAAGATTCACAACCCTCTGCATGAAGAAATTCCTCCTCATCTCAGTCATGAATGGCCGACCCCTTATCCTGCGACTATGCCCCCTTATTCTAGACTCTCTAGCCAGGGGAAACAATCTCTCAGCATCTACCCTGTCAAGCCCCCTCATAATCTTATATGTTTCATATGTAGCCTCCTTGTAATGTCCTGTTATTTAATCCAGGCTGTTGGTTAGCAAGCACATAATGGCCAAAGGATCAATTGTTTGGTAAAATAAAACAATGTAACAACTACTGATAAAAAGCTGGTTTTAGTTTAAGCAACACTTGATAAAGAATATCAATCTGGTAGGTCGATGCTACAAATCCTCAATACAATCCACTTGATACAATAGTAACAAAAGAGATATGCATCAACATCAAAAGTTTTAAAGTTACCTTAATTCAAAGGTTCGATAGGAGGACCCATCAAGGTCTCCATTTGCCTGTCTTTGAGAAGTGAAACTGCACTAAAAATATGTAAACCAATCTGTATGTTAATCCTGCATTCTCAAGGCATTAAGAGTGAAGTCCTTATGGAAATCATGCTAATGGAAGTCCAGGATCTCCCTATGCATCACCAGATGGTTTAACTATCTTATTTACTCCACAGAACAAAAATGGGCCCAAACTCCAGTGTAGTAGAAGAGAACCTTGCTTGAATGCAACAATAAATGATATTCTAAGTACCCCTTCTGTCTGAAACCTATTTCCTACATCAAAGCCATTCACTGCAATTTGGTTAGTTACTAAGTTGGTTAGTTTACTAAGACTACTGATTGAGATGAGTGTCTTGCTTCAAGAGAGAAGGAAAAACCGAATTGTCATTTTCTCAGCAAAAAGTCAACTAGGAGGAAATGTGCACTCTCCCTCCTACCCTTATGCAAAACCCTAGGTAACAGCAGGTTCAGAACCACCAAAATTCTGATTACAAACCTACATGAATAAATTCAGCTTTGGACAACCAAGCTTCTGAATTTTAAAAAAGCCATTTACATCTACTCTCATTGTCTAGGGAGTACTTGCTAACAACTCAGCAAATCCGCCCACTAATTCAGGAACCCAAACAGATGCTCCATAGATAATCCCACAGTATTGGGCGCTCCCCAGATCACCACCATCAACTCTCTGCTCCCAGTCTACTCTTTTTTTGCCCAAAAAGGTCAATAAACTGGGAACCGACACCACAGAACAGCCAAAGAGATGGGGTTCTCCACACTCAGAAACTCCTGCCTGCAGTGTTGATGTGGGTTATTTGAAACTCCTTTTAAGGATTGTGCTCTTCTCTTGTTATCTTGACAGGATTCAGATCACATTGATGATAATTGTCTTATAATATTTGGAAGAGAGCCCAGTAAGAGGCAAGGTGCCTTGCATTGGAAAGTCAAGAGGCCAGCGCTATCCATTAAACCCACAAAGAACATCATGAAGCTTAACAAGCAAGGAATTCCCATGCTCTAACAGACACAAGGGGGTAAATTTTAACCCCCAAGAACGGGTGGGACTGCATCCCAGCTCCAACTCACCCACTTCTGGGTTTAACCCAGACAGATTTGTATATATGTGCACAGCAGACAACAGGAAGTCCCGCCCCCATTTCAGGCCAATGGGCCAATACTTAAAAGGGCAATGTAACTCATTGAGATACTTGAAATATAGTGGACAACCCCCGATCTCCAATGCTGGCTGGGCCCTCTGATGTTGTCGCTTCCCCGATCCTGGCTGACTTCCTCCCACCGATGTCTGATACTAGTTGACCCCCCCCCACCCCAGTCAATCTGGCTGCCTGGCGCGTGGGAAACCCGGAAGCTCAAATACTCACCTTTAATTGAGTTGTGATCGCAGATTGCAATGCCCTCAATTCGCTCCCAGGTTCCCCATGCAAAATTCTGCAGATGTGTGGGGTAGCCGGCTCTGAGTAAAAATGATGCCCAAAGTTGAACCAAATCGCTTGTTTGAATGCCAAAAGCATACAGGGCCTGGAATCTGTTTTAATATAAAGTATTTCTATTGTGAAAAACAAATCACTTGGGTGGAGGAGAGATCATGAGGTGTACTTTGAGAAACTGATGTTTTACTGATTACACTGTAGTTACCTCATCATAACAGTGCCTTCTTCAATGTCCGATCTCAAACTAGTGGAAAATGTAAAGGTATAGGAAAACCCCCAATGCATATTTATAATTTGAAAATGACTCTTTGGGCTGAAGTGTAGTAAATCTGCATCAGCAGAGTTCCCTAAATATTTTAGAACCAAGAAAGAATTAATGCACTCAGGTTTACATCCTGGAGGGTTCATATAATGAGGAAGTCTGGCAAAATGGTGAAACAGGCAAAGTTTTCATGCAAAATCGAACCTTTAGGATATACAGAATAAATCTGAAGTCTCCATCCAGTTGTAGAGCAGAAAGTGTCTGGAATATTAACCCATTCAATTTACCAAACAAAATTAATTCTATGAATCAGAAAACTTGCAGATATTTGGGGCTCAATTTTGAAATGGTGGCGGGTTGGGAGCGGGAGGGTGAAGGTGCGAATAAACGAACCTTACCGTTTCCAACGCGATCGCATCGTAATTGATGGTGATTAATGAGCTCTCTGGGCTTTGCGCCCGGCAGCCAGCCTGATGCTGAGGCTGGTTGCCATCAGGAGCTGCAACACGAGGGAGGAGGGAGAGAAAGAGAGAGCGAGACGTCATCCAGTACTGGAACGGAAGATCGGGGGGGGGGGGGGGAGGGGGGAGAGAGTGGAAGATCAGGGGGGAGAGGGGAAGATCGGGGGTGGGAGAGGGGAAGATCTGGGGGACATTGGGAACGAGAAAGGGGAGATCAGGCTGGCCATTGGGGGGGCGAAGAAGGGGAGATTGGAGAGGGAGACATTGGACATCGGAGCAGGGTGGAAAGGTCGGTTGATTATGTGTTTTAACTTTGTGCAATGGTTTTATATGTAATTTATTTTGTTGCTTTTTGCCTAATCCGGCCCTTGCAGGCGTGAATCAGAAGCCATGGGAAAGCCGCCCAGGTAAGTTAAAAATTATTCTAATCACATAATCTATCACAAGTAAAGTGCGTTAATTACCTCAATGAGGTACATTTGGCTCTTTAATTGCCGGCGGGACTTCCGGATTCGGGACGCCCGCGCGCACACAGGTGTGTCCATGGGGAACTCGGACGTCGGCGGGTTGGAGCCGGGCTCCGAACCTGAATAGGATTTCCGCGATTTTCGGAGCCCCCCCCGCCTCCAACATACCTGCAATTTCCCGGGAAAATCGAGCCCTTGGTTTGCGTGAGTGTAGTCTCCCTCAGTACATGTATTCACATTTTGAGAGGGACACATAACCTTAATCCCCAAATCACCCAGCAAACAGTGAAATTTCTCCTAAAAGTATTCCTTCCAAACTATCTCGAGAACTAGTTCATCAAAGGTTCTGAAGACCCATGCTTCTTTGAAAGCAACAGTGGAACTCCTGGTGGATGATTCCCAAGTTCTGACTGGAACATGGGCCTAGGCCCAAATGTTGTGAAAAACAGGAATGGGTTTGGGAGGGCAAAATAAATAAATTATCATGGGTTGAGTGAGAATCAACTGGATTTCCCAGTGTTGAAATATTGTTTACCTCCTCAGTTTGAAAATATGGTCTGAAAAATCTGACTAGTCAGTTAGTAGACCAGTACAATTTCTCCAAGCCTTTGTGATCTCAGCAATCGCCAGGGTTAAACTCAAGAACATACATTTTTGATATATTTGTCTCTGGCCGCACCTAATTGTTCTGCTATGTAATAGATGGAAAAAGTTCTCTACCGTTATTCGACACAAACACTAGAATATTAATTATAACCTTATTGGTATAAGGTTTCCTCTTCACTTCATTTAATATTTGAAAAGTGTTTTCAGATGAAGTGCTATTGCAACCGAATTCAGTTTTGAGAATATGCTTTCAATTTTTTTCCCTTTTTCCCCCCGAAGGCTAGAATGAGAAATTGTAGAAATAACTGCAATTACTGGCAGGCAGAAGTGTACCCTCGCCTCACCTTCTTCATGAACCATGGCGGCACGGCTAGTATAGTTTATATTGTTTACAGAAAATTAATTATTACAATTTATCTTGAATATTCCAACAGCAGGAGCATTGCAACTTTTTTTTGAAAGGTAGAAAGTTACAACCAATAGAAAATTCCTACCACAATTTAAAATATTTAATTTTATGTAGTCTACTCCTGATAATTCACCCATTTGTTTTTTGATAAAAATGCAATTATCCAATAATTTTAACTAAAGCAATGTAAATAATTTAGAAAAGTGGGAATTTAGTGCCAAACAAAATTTGAATGTTATCAGATAATCTAAATTAAGCAGCTTTGAATTAAGAGAAGTCGCAAGTGATGACAGGTGATACTTCCATGAAAAAAATCAAACCTTTAGAATAAATCTGAAGTCCCCATCCATTTACAGAGCAGAAAGTGTCTGGATTACTAACCCATCTAATTTAGCATGGAGAATAAATTGTATGAATCAGAAAGATTGCAGATATTTGGTCTGCACGAGTACCGTCTCCCTAGTATTTATTCACATTTTGAGAGGGGGGACATAACCTTTATCCCCAAATCACCCAGAAAATTGTGAAATTCATCCCGAGAGTGTTCCTAAAAACTATTTTGAGAACCAATGCATCAAAGTTAGCTGGACCTTGATAAACCCTGACAAACTTAATTTTATCTAAATTGCTTTGTGTAAATACATTTTTAAAATGGATTACATAAAACAAGTTCAGTAGCATTTGCCCTATATTGAATCAATTGGTGGACCAGTTTCTATTTTAAACTTACAGCAGCCCATATGACCTATTTTTATGATGTGGAGATGCCAGTGATGGACTGGGGTGGACAAATGTAAGGACTTGCACGACACCAGGTTATAGTCCAACAGTTTTATTTTAAATCACAAGCTTTCGGAGCTTTCCTCCTTCGTCAGGTGAGTGAAGGGTTCTAAAAACGCATAGCATATATAGTCAGAGAACAATGCCTGATGATTACAGATAATCTTTCCAACTGCCCCCTATAATACCTCGGCTGGGAGACGATCACAGCAATCAAAGATGTCGTTGGTGTTCAGACAGGTTTGCCACGGAAAACATTACATCCCAGTATACTGAATACACAATGGGTAGAGGCAGTAGAAGTCTCCCACGCGTACTCCCCGCGTGGGAGACTTCTACTGCCTCCCAAAGATACACAAAGCCAACACACCCGGACGTCCTATCGGATCAGGAAATGGAACCCTGTGTGAGAACCTCTCTGGATACGTCGAGGGCATCCTGAAACCCATCGTACAGGGAACCCCCAGCTTCTGTTGCGACACTACAGACTTCCCACAAAAACTCAGCACCCACGGACCAGTTGAACCAGGAACACTTCTCACCACGATGGATGTCTCGGCACTTTACACCAGTATCCCCCACGATGACGGCATCGCTGCGACAGCCTCAGTACTCAATACCAACAACAGCCAATCTCCAGATGCCATCCTACAACTCATCCGCTTCATCCTGGATCACAATGTCTTCACCTTCGACAACCTGTTCTTTACCCAAACACACGGAACAGCCATGGGGACCAAATTTGCACCCCAATACGCCAACATTTTCATGCACAAGCTCGAGCACGACTTCTTCACTGCACAGGACCTCCAACCAACGCTATACATCGATGACATTTTCTTCCTATGGACCCACGGCGAAGAATCACTGAAGAGACTACACGATAACATCAACAAGTTCCATCCCATCATCAAACTCACCATGGACTACTCCTCAGGATCGGTTTCATTCTTGGACACACGAATCTCCATCAAAGACGGGCACCTCAGCACCTCACTCTACCGCAAGCCCACGGACAACCTCACGATGCTCCACTTTTTCAGCTTCCACCCTAACCACGTCAAAGAGGCCATCCCCTATGGACAGGCCCTACGAATACACAGGATCTGCTCAGACGAGGAGGAACGCGATGGACACCTACAGACACTGAAAGATGCCCTCGTAAGAACGGGATATGACGCTCGACTCGTCGATCGACTGTTCCGACGGGCCACAGCAAAAAATCGCATAGACCTCCTCAGAAGACAAACACGGGACACAACAGAGTACCCTTCGTCGTCCAGTACTTCCCCGGAGCGGAGAAACTACGCCATGTTCTTCGCAGCCTTCAACAGATCATCGATGACGACGAACACCTCGCTAAGGCCATCCCCACGCCTCCACTACTCGCCTTCAAACAGCCACCCAACCTCAAACAGACCATCGTTTGCAGCAAATTACCCAGCTTTCAGGAGAACAGCGTCCACGACACCACACAACCCTGCCACGGCAAACTCTGCAAGACATGCCAGATCATCGACACAGATACCACCATCACTCGAGAGGACACCACCCATCAGGTACATGGTTCATACTCCTGTGACTCGGCCAACGTTGTCTACCTCATACGTTGCAGGAAAGGATGCCCCGGAACATGGTACATCGGCAAGACCATGCAGACATTGCGACAACGGATGAACGGACACCGCACAACAATTGCCAGACAGGAGGGTTCCCTCCCAGTCGGGGAACACTTCAGCAGTCAAGGACATTCAGCCTCCGATCTCCGGGTAAGCGTTCTCCAAGGCGGCCTTCGAGACACACGACAACGCAAAATTGTTGAGCAGAAATTGATAGCCAAGTTCCGCACCCATGAGGACGGCCTCAACCGGGATCTTGGGTTCATGTCACGCTACATGTAACCCCACCAGTGAAAAAAAGTTATCTGTTTTTAATACAAATGGACATTCTCTCTCTCTCTCTGCCTTTCGGGTCTCTTTCTCTCTCTGTCTTTGTGACCTAACCCATTGTGTATTCAGTATACTGGGATGTAATGTTTTCCGTGGTTAACCTGTCTGAACACCAACGACACCTTTGATTGCTGTGATCGTCTCCCAGCCGAGGTGTTATAGGGGGCAGTTGGAAAGATTATCTGTAATCACCAGGCATTGTTCTCTGACTATATATGCTATGCGTTTTTAGAACCCTTCACTCACCTGACGAAGGAGGAAAGCTCCGAAAGCTTGTGATTTAAAATAAAACTGTTGGACTATAACCTGGTGTTGTGCAAGTCCTTACCTATTTTTATGTTTTCTATCTTGTAAACAATAGTTTAATAACATGATTTTAGAGTTAATTGTAATGCAGGTTTCCCCCTCTCAATGTAGCTTGCATCAAAATGACATTTAGAAAACAAAGGTAATTATAATAAACACGAATTATAATGTTGCGAAAAGTGGCTTGAAATCAATATTCTGAAAGGATAACTCATTCGTAATCCTCAAAATGTCATGATTACCAAAAGCATTTATGTATGGATTCTTCCATGATGAAATAGTTTATTCTGAAAAATAAAACATAATGATTTTCTATTATGACTACTTCATTTCACAATGTAAAATTTATCAAAATAAAATGTCACACTATCATATTTAGATATGTAGTTCTCAAAATATCATTTACATCTTTACTCCTTAAACCACTACCATAGAAAAGATATATTATGTGGATCTGTTATCCACTTCAACAATTCAGTGAAAGGTAATAAAATTACACATTTTTTTTAAATGGTAAAGGGAAAATATGTTGAGACTAGCCATAAAGCTAGCCATGCTCTGCTAAGTCTATAATTTTAGAAGTAGGTATTCATTCAGATTCTCATATCTAATATTAGATTCAAGACTTCAAAAATCAGTGAAATTATTTTTTGTCCCAACATTCCTAGCATGCTTTTTAAGTATGATATAGTGTAGCATTTACTTAATGTGCTTACATCTAGACATAAAACAAGAGTACTGCTTCAAGTATAATTTTACCATTATATTGACAAGGTGTCCAATTTGAAAGGTTTGGCTCCTTTCAATTGTGTCTGACTGGAATGATAACTGATGGATGACTACAAAGGGGTAGATATCACAATGAAGCACAGAAACATACCTGTCCATCTTTACAATATCACACAGGTTAGTAAGGGGAGATTTCAAAAGCCCAGATGGGGAAGAGGCATTTTAATAATAATAATCCAGGATATCAGACACAATTTGCCCTCTTCTCCACCACTTTACCCATCCCTACCCCCATCTCAACCATTCCCCAGCTGCATTTAGAAATGAGGAAGGCAAATCTATAGAAAAGAGAAAAACAGTTTCAGTATTGCTGAGTTTAAGCTGTGAAAACAGTTCTTTTTGAGAGAAAATATGGATTCAAAGCCCATTGAACTGGTACTTTAATCCAAAAGGCACATGAAATACATGTTTTTTGCACATAAACAGCAACCATACTCCACAAATAAGCGACCAGACAAGCTTTTTTTATTTGACAAGAACAGTGTGACAAGAATAGAAATTTTGTTCTGTAATCATGTACATTCTATGAATATTAGCAAATCTTCAGTAGCATTACTCATGGGTAGGTAGTCTTGTATCTGGAGCATGGTTGTGATGTTTAGCTCCTAATCTGGCCTGTGCTCCAAATAGACAAATCCAGCTACTTATCAACTGCTCAAGTCAGAGCAGTTGCATCTGCTTATAACTTTCAGGTTCCAGCTTGCCAGGATCAGGTCAGAGGCTGCATTTTGGCAGCACTGTGGTGGGTGGCGCTGTGATGAACAGTGTCGTCCATGCTAAGCATCTTGGAGATGAAACTGGGAGGTCTCAGGAGGTAACAAAAGCACCACCTACTTTTGAGCCAAAGTTTGGAAGACTCTGAGATAAGTTGAACACCACTTGGAGGAAGCACTGAGGGTAGCAAGGGCACAGAATGTACTCTGGGTGGGGAACTTCAATGTCCATCACCAAGAGTGGCTCGGTAGCACCACTACTGACCGAGCTGGCCGAGTCCTGAAGGACATAGCTGCCAGACTGGGCCTGCGGCAGGTGTTGAGTGAACCAACACGAGGGAAAAACTTACTTGACCTCGTCCTCACCAATCTACCTGTTGCAAATGCATCTGTCCATGACAGTATTGGTAGGAGTGACCACCGCACAGTCCTCGTGGAGAGGAAGTCCCGTCTTCGCACTGAGGATACCATCCAATGTGTTGTGTGGCACTACCACCTTGCTAAATGGAATAGATGCAGAACAGATCCAGCAGCTCAAAACTGGGCATCCATGAGGTGCTGTGGACCATCAGCAGCAGCAGGATTGTATTCCAGCACAATCTGTAACCTCATGGCCCGGCATATTCCTCACTCTACCATTACCAACAAGCCAGGGGATCAGCCCTGGTTCAATGAGGAGTGTAGAAGAGCATGCCAGGAGCAGCACCAGGCGCACCTAAAAATGAGATGCCAACCTGGTGAAGCTACAACTCAGGACTATATGCATGCTAAACAGTGGAAGCAACATGCTATAGACAGAGCTAAGCGATTCCACAACTAACGGATCAGATCAAAGCTCTGCAGTCCTGCCACATCCAGTCGTCAATGGTGGTGGACAATTAAACAACTAACGGGAGGAGGAGGCTCTGCAAACATCCCCATCCTCAATGATGGCGGAGTCCAGCATGTGAGTGCAAAAGACAAGTCTGAAGCGTTTGCAACCATCTTCAGCCAGAAGTGCCGAGTGTATGATCCATCTTGGCCTCCTTCCGATATCCCCACCATCACAGAAGCCAGCCTTCAGCCAATTCGATTCACTCCATGTGATATCAAGAAACAGCTGAGTGCACTGGATACAGCAAAGGCAATGGGCCCCGACAACATCCCAGCTGTAGTGCTGAAGACTTGCACTCCAGAACTAGCCGCACCTCTAGCCAAGCTGTTCCAGTACAGCTACAACACTGGCATCTACCTGACAATGTGGAAAATTGCCCAGGTATGTCCTGTCCACAAAAAGCAGGACAAATCCAATCCGGCCAATTACCGCCCCATCAGTCTACTCTCAATCATCAGCAAAGTGATGGAAGGTGTCGTTGACAATGCTATCAAGCGGCACTTACTCACCAATAACCTGCTCACCGATGCTCAGTTTGGGTTCCGCCAGGACCACTCGGCTCCAGACCTCATTACAGCCTTAGTCCAAACATGGACAAAAGAGCTGAATTCCAGAGGTGAGGTGAGAGTGACTGCCCTTGACATCAAGGCAGCATTTGACCGAGTGTGGCACCAAGGAGCCCTACTAAAATTGAAGTCAATGGGAATCAGGGGGTAACTCTCCAGTGACTGGAGTCATACCTAGCACAAAGGAAGATGGTAGTGGTTGTTGGAGGCCAATCATCTCAGCCTCAGGACATTGCTGCAGGAGTTCCTCAGGGCAGTGTCCTAGGCCCAACCATCTTCAGCTGCTTCATCAATGAGCTTCCCTCCATCATAAAGTCAGAAATGGGGATGTTCGCTGATGATTGCACAGTGTTCAGTTCAATTTGCAACCCCTCAAATAATGAAGCAGTCCGAGCCTGCTTGCAGCAAGACCTGGACAACATCCAGGATTGGGCTGATAAGTGGCAAGTAGCATTCGCGCCAGACAAGTGCCAGGCAATGACCATCTCCAACAAGAGAGAGTCTAACCACCTCCCCTTGACATTCAACGGCATTACCATCGCCGAATCCCCCACCATCAACATCCTGGGGGGTCACCATTGTGGAAGTGCATGAAGGGATACTTGACCATATTAATGTGAAAGTGCATGAAGGGATACTTGACCATATTAACTCTTTATTAACTCACATAATAGGTTAGCTACAGCACGCAGAGAAGCACAATTGTGTAATTACGTTTAAGCCTTGGTATGTTGATAATTAAGTTAGCTGAGCAGGTGCTTAGTACTGTCTGGCCCCCCTAGCAGATAAGGGTATTGCTGACTACAAAAATATAATGAGAATACAGTTTCTTGAAAGGCCATGTGGCCTTGAGACTGACTTCAGCCCTACTGATAACCAAGACAGAAATGTGGGGAGGATGGGAATGCTCAGGCCTACGTGCCAAAGTAATAAAGGGCTATGGACGTTCGGGGAGGCAGGCTCACTACTTGATTGACCAACTACCTGAGCCAATAAAGAATGTACGTGTACGCCCATATTCTGTGAATGGTGGGCGTTGTTACTGAGCTATATAAACGTGAGCTGTTTCTTGAACTCAGCGAAGATGTATCCTCAACCATTGTCTTGAGGTGTTCTTCCCTTGTATACAAGTTAAAATAAAATTTTCTCTTTGGACTACTGGTTTGGGTGTTAATGCATTGGTATAGTGTTAAGTTTCGACACCATTGACCAGAAACTTAACTGGACCAGCCACATAAATACTGTGGCTACAAGAGCAGGTCAGAGGCTGGGTATTCTGCGGCGAGTGACTCCCCAAAGCCTTTCCACCATCTACAAGGCACAAGTCAGGAGTGTGATGGAATACGCTCCACTTGCCTGGATAAGTGCAGCTCCAACAACACTCAAGAAGCTCGACACCATCCAGGACAAAGCAGCCCGCTTGATTGGCACCCCACCCACCACCCTAAAATTTTGGAGTCTATTATTAAGGAGACAGTAACGGAACATTTAGATAAGCATAATTTAATAGGACAAAGTCAGCATGGCTTTATGAAGGGGAAGTCATGTCTGACAAATTTGCTTGAGTTCTTCGAGGATATAACGTATAGGGTGGATAAAGGGGAACCAGTGGACGTAGTGTATTTAGACTTCCAGAAGGCATTCGACAAGGTGCCACATAAAAGATTATTACTTAAGATAAAAAATCACGGGATTGGGGGTAATATTCTGGCATGGGTGGAGGATTGGTTATCAAACAGGAAGCAGAGAGTTGGGATAAATGGTTCATTTTCGGACTGGCAACCAGTAACCAGTGGTGTTCCACAGGGGTCGGTGCTGGGTCCCCAACTCTTTACAATCTATATTAACGATTTGGAGGAGGGGACCGAGTGCAACATATCAAAATTTGCAGATGATACAAAGATGGGAGGGAAAGTAGAGAGTGAGGAGGACATAAAAAACCTGCAAGGGGATATAGACAGGCTGGGTGAGTGGGCGGAGATTTGGCAGATGCAATATAATATTGGAAAATGTGAGGTTATGCACTTTGGCAGGAAAAATCAGAGAGCAAGTTATTTTCTTAATGGCGAGAGACTGGAAAGTACTGCAGTACAAAGGGATCTGGGGGTCCTAGTGCAAGAAAATCAAAAAGTTGGTATGCAGGTGCAGCAGGTGATCAAGAAAGCCAACGGAATGTTGGCTTTTATTGCTAGGGGGATAGAATATAAAAACAAGGAGGTATTGCTGCAGTTATATAAGGTATTGGTGAGACCACACCTGGAATACTGCATACAGTTTTGGTCTCCATACTTAAGAAAAGACATACTTGCTCTCGAGGCAGTACAAAGAAGGTTCACTCGGTTAATCCCGGGGATGAGGGGGCGGACATATGAGGAGAGGTTGAGTAGATTGGGACTCTACTCATTGGAGTTCAGAAGAATGAGAGGCGATCTTATTGAAACATATAAGATTGTGAAGGGTCTTGATCGGGTGGATGCAGTAAGGATGTTCCCAAAGATGGGTGAAACTAGAACTAGGGGGCATAATCTTAGAATAAGGGGCTGCTCTTTCAAAACTGAGATGAGGAGAAACTTCTTCACTCAGAGGGTGGTAGGTCTGTGGAATTTGCTGCCCCAGGAAGCTGTGGAAGCTACATCATTAGATAAATTTAAAACAGAAATAGACAGTTTCCTAGAAGTAAAGGGAATTAGGGGTTATGGGGAGCGGGCAGGAAATTGGACATGAAGCTGAGTTCGGATCGGTCAATGCCCTGTGGGTGGCGGAGAGGGCCCAGGGGCTATGTGGCCGGGTCCTGCTCCGACTTCTTGTGTTCTTTAGATTTGTGGTTGGGATCAGATCAGCCATGATCTTATTGAATGGCGGAGCAGGCTCGAGGGGCCGATTGGCCTACTCCTGCTCCAATTTCTTATGTTCTTATGTTCTTATTCACTCCCTTCACCACCGGCGCACAGTGGCTGCAGTGTGTACCATCCACAGGATGCACTGCTGCAACTCGCCAAGGCTTCTTCGACAGCACCTCCCAAACCTGCGACCTCTACCACCTAGAAGGACAAGAGCAGCAGGCACATGGGAACACCACCACTGCACATTCTCCTCCAAGTCACACACCATCCCGACTTGGAAATATATCGCCGTTCCTTCATCGTCGCTGGGTCAAAATCCTGGAACTCCCTACCTAACAGCACTGTGGGGAACCTTCACCACAAGGACTGCAGCGGTTCAAGAAGGCGGCTCACCACCACCTTCTCAAGGGCAATTAGGGATGGGCAATAAATGCTGGCCTTGCCAGCATGGCCCACATCCCATGAACGAATAAAAAATGTGTTTAATCATGACAGACAGATGTTACTAATGTTAAATCAGCCCTAAAATGACAATGCAGTGTATATTTTTATATATAAAGTCTCTGATGTTCACAGCTAGAATAAGATTTGTTATTTGCATTCCAGCTGGTGTGGTAGGACAGACAAAAATTCAACTTCCAATTACTATCAGGCATCAAAACAAGGAGGCTATACTCCCAGCAGGAAGCCAGCAGTTGAAGCTATAACCACCTTCTCTATTGATGCATTAAAACGGTTAGCATGTGTTTCCCTGCATTACAACAGTGACTACGCTTCAAAAGTACTTCACTGGCTGTGAGGACATGAAAGACACTATATAAATACAAGTTTTCTTTTCTATAGTAGCAGCAAGAGAATATATTAACCCCTTGGTTGGTTCCAATGCTTTTGTTAAATATTGTACTGAACAGTTTTCGCTCATTCTTTCTGCATCTGTAAATGACTTTACCTGTAAATAAATCTAGGCATGTAGTGTATGCAGTAATCTAGGAATGTGTTATTCTCATACCTCATAAGGTGACAGGAGAACAAGATGGGCATCCCATGGATTCTTCATTGAGTGGTTTACCATGATCAAAGGTTACCATGATTGTTGGACCTGTGTTATATTAATCTATACATGGAAAATAAAGATGCAAGTTTTGGTTCACAAGTCTGCTTATGGGGACTGTACTCTAGACATAAACATGAAAAAAGCCATTAGGCTGGGCAGAGAGACAAAAAAAAGAGAAAAGCCTGAACTCTAACGCTGGGGTTTTCACATCCCCTTTATTTAGAGAGTGGTCTCATGGGCCCTTATTGAAATGGTTATTAGACTGAATTTATTCTCCATGGATGGAGACCAAGGCCACGGGCCTTTATTTGTAAAGTTTTTACAGATCTGTGAAACATAGCTGTACAGGCAAGTGCCAGTGCCACTGCCAGTACTTACTCCCCAATATCTTTCCTTGGCAGCTAATTATCTATTGCACAGCAAGGGTATCAGTGTTTAACAGTCTCAGGGCGTAAGCATGAAAAATGTAATTTGGCCCATCAACCATTCTCCTATAGAAATCCTGCACAATAGACCATAAACCTTATCCCGTTCATTCATGTTCTCAAAGGGAAATTGCACATGGATACCCCAGATCTCATTGGAGATAATGTAAAATGCAGAATATTCATCCATCCTTATATCTCCTGACAACTGAAGCTCCTGATAGCATCCCCCTCATCCCTTACTCTAGCAACATAAAGACCACTGTGCCATTTCAGTCTATACTTATCCTTATAACCATCAATCCCTGTTGCCAGGTATTTATCAAGCTCTTTTTTTTCAACCTTGCTGCTTTTGCTGGGAGTCTATTACTTGGGGGGAATAAGTTTCTTCGAACCTCATTTCTCACTTTTGGCTTATTATTTCTGAGCCTATCATCTAGTTCTTTGTCACTTCAAGCCAAATCATTTGATTGATTATATCTATATCGTCTATGGCAGCACATTGGATTTTGTCTTTATTTTTTTCCCCCCAAGTATCTACCAAGATTAGAGAACAGCGATCCCAGACCGTGGAGATAGTTAAAAACTCAAATATACAAACAGGGAAGGTACCAGTGGATAAGGACATATCAGTACTGGCATTTACAGTTGCTTTCTCCTTTAAGACACAGTAGCTCATTTTCTACAATTTGAAGTTCATTTGTAATTTTTTTTTGCGGGGTGGGGGGTGCGGGTGGGGGAGAGGGAGTTTCATAGATTAAGTCATTTCCAGGCTGTACAAAATCACAAATGATATCAGACTTGAACTTTTGCTGAATTCAAATGAAGCATGTGGTCTACAAAATCAGTATCCAAGTGCTAATCATGAGTTTGCTAATCATAAAATCAGTATTTTGCAGAGAATCAAATAACAGGAACTTCAGGTTCCTGAGGTTCCCATTATTTATAGCCTTATATCATTTGTGGTGTATAAATCTCCCTATCTTGCTTTATATTTTGCACTTTAAGAAACAACTTTTGCACCTATGTTTACATCTGCCCTGTCTTTGTACCTTTTTGAATACTGACTGTTACGTTTTCAAGATCTTGCTTGCAGCAGGATATTGGATGGGTAAGTGGGCTAGTAGACAATTCTTTCACCTGCAGCACCTGGGTTTCAATCAGTTCTGACTGACGGGATTAAAACCTCTCCATTTCTGCTAGCTGCGGAGCTATTTTATCCAAATAGAGTTTGAGCAGCTTTACTCATTGGACACAGATATGCACTACAAATATATCATTTGATACTAAACTGGTAACATTGCTGTTCAGAGGCAACAATGATGGTTGCTGGTGGTGGTGGCGGGGGTGGGGGGGGGGTAGGGCGGAGATAAAGAGGAAAAAGTCACATTTCTTTGCTGTAAGCTTCTATGGTTTAGAAAGGAGTGCTCTTCAGAGAGTTAATTTTTTTAAAAAATTCGTTCATGGGATGTGGGCATCGCTGGCAAGGCCAGCATTTGAGCCACGTTGTTGAAACAGAGCAAAGGAAGCTTTACTCAATATCAAGCACCCCCAAGTCAGGACCAGATGCATTTGGGTTTTTAAAATAGAAAAAGAAGTGTTCCATTCCCAAGCCCCCCTCCCCGATTCACACCTCACATTCAGGACGAACACTGGCTAGAAGAAAAGAAAACTTGAAATACTAGCAACTTGACACCCGTCATTCCTGCTTTGCCCTGGCACACGAGTACTCAAAGCACACAGGTATATAGGTAACTTTTCAAACTCGTCAAGTACAAAAGTGTAAAGAACCAGCACCAGATCTTACTGTACCATCTGTGCCAAGTGCAAGTGCCAGACCAGTGCTTGAGGTAAAGTTTAAAACCACTCATGGCTGAATTGTATCTATTTCACATGAATGTTGTTGATAACCTGCTGCACCAATTTAAAATTCCCTTGGTTAGGTAAAAGCATAAATGCAGCAGTGGGAATCTGAACAAGTTTAAGGGTACAGGAAGTTGTCTGTTCAAATACAGCAGTTAATCTGTGGGAAAGTTAATACAGGTCTAATTCTAACAGTCTTTGATGCAGTTACATATTTCATGACAATTTTAAACAGCATTGGATCTCAAAATAAACAGGGTCACCGAAGCATTAAATTTAACGTTTGCACATGTTGTTCACTGTAGCACAGCTGTGCTTCTGCATTCAAGGAGAAATATTGTATACAGTGTAGAAAACACTTATTCATCAAAGGGTTTATGTCACTGAACAACCTGCGTGCAAATGAGAATACTTGCAAATCATTCCCTTCCTTTGACTACTGATTTCAAAATGTTGCTATTTAATGGAACTGGATGGTGCAGTAATTTAGCACACTGTTCTTTCCCCTGTTGGACCTCAGTCTGAATCCAGCCCAGGCCGATTGGTGCAGAGAGCAGACTTTCAATCTATCAAGAGTCGATTGTGAAATGAGTTTGGTCAGCCTCAACCCAGCTTCAGTGGGCAAAGGTTAATCGCACAAAATGTTCCATAATTTCAAACACTGACGGGCAGCTATACTCAGTGAAGCCACAAGAATGGTCGGTATGGGAAAGAAATCATTGGCAGTGCAATAATAGGAGATGGTATTTGGAGGCTGGGATCAAGATACGTCAGTCTAGAGGTTGAGTATGTATCTAGTTTCCCTTGACGATTTGAGTAAGATGTCTGGACAGGGAAGTCGTCTGAATGTACCCTAGTTGTAGAAGGGAATACACATCTATTTTACCTACCGTTAGAATTGGGAAGTTGCATCTGGATTGCCTAGCTACTTAAAGGGACTGGTAGTCAAGAGCCCTTCAGTTTACTCGTACTTTATATTAATTTTGTCGTTGTGAAACCTTGCCTGTGAAACTGCAATTGTGATTGAAAAAATATTGAGCATATCTTCTAAGTGAACAATAAAGATGTTGATAAAGAGTGAACACACAGCAAACAATGACAGACAGATCTATGATTGTGACTAGGTACAGCTTAATTTTGCCACTGGTTGTTTGAGGCTGTTGAGGCTCAGATATGCAATATCCCCAACATCCTTATTTGCAGGAGGGAATCACTGAGAAGTTTATAGCTAGTAGAAGGGGTTGGTTGCAAAATTATTTTAACGTTTGAAACACTACTCCAAATCTCAAAAGTGATCAATAAATTGATTGCCACTGAATTTAGTTTCCCTGGAGTGGGAACATAGTTTAAACTACCAGATACTCGTATTTACAGCATCTCAGTTCGAAACCCTAAAATGTGACAAACCCCTTGCAACTTCATCTGCCGTTTTGAAAATACAGCCATGGTGAAACAGTTACAATGACAATGTGATTTACAAGCAAGTCACAAATGGATGACATATCTCAAAATTACCAAACCTGGCAGCTGCAGGAACAATTCCATGGTGGACACATTGGCTTCAAGGATGACAAACAGTCTGTCATCAAATCAAAACCAAGGCCAAATTCAGACAAAGACCAAACCATTACATCACTATTCACTCCTCTAACTTAAGAGTAAAGTAAAAACTTGGCTGAACTCCAAGTTTCCATTGCACAGAGGAAAAAAATGTTTATCCAAATCTGTAAACCTTGGTTTTTGGCTCATGTCTACCACGTGATCCTGCTCAAGTTTAAATAAACTCAGATTTGGAGACTCAATTTGCACTGATCCCAAAAGCTTAACATCTGCAAACAGACATTAGAATTGTTTTTAAACAAAAAGCCGAATTAGCTTAATGGTGTAATTGACTACTGGTCCCAATTGGTTAAATTTCTATCTATTTGAGAACAATTTATTCTGAATTTGTTAACATTCTTAATAATGTTATACGTACTGGGTAACACAGATATCAAGGTCACTTTTTAATCTTTGTGCTGGGTAACTGATAATAGGATCATATATGAAAATTGGAATAACTTTTAAATAATAGCCCTCTCCACAAGGCAGAAACCCCTAAACCTCCTTTGCTGATGCCCAATTTCTCTGTGCAAACACATTGTGTGATTATACCTTTACAATCCATACCTGAATCCCACATATAGCATCATTGCTATATGTGGGATTCAGCTATGGATTGTAAAGATGTACAGAATGAGGGCTGGATTTTAGAAATCCAGATGGTGGGACCAGATTACAGGCATGTAAGGGTTCCGATATTGATTTTGGGTTGCACTACTGATATACATACATTCCCAGAACGAGTTTAGAAATAGTTACACATCTGCATTGACCTCATCCAACAGTTACTCTGTATGAAAACTATTAGACCCAGTGAGCAGTACTTCTCGCATGTACAAGGTCACAGGTTTCAATACACACGGCACAAATACAGCTTGGACTTGAGTCAACTAAGAAAAGTGCTCTGACAATTCATTTATTTGCACATGGCTAAGGGCATATCTCTTCCATAATATCGTGCAATTCTAAAACCATTTTATGCAGCTTAGCGGTTCCTGCCATTTGGTAGAATTTTTACTTACCTGTACTTTTATTCTATTTTTCACTTTCCGCATAGTCAGTTAAGAGCTCAGGCAATAACATACAGACATTAGACAATACATCTTGAGTCCTGAATTTCAAGTCAAGTTGATCTCAATTGAGGGGGGGGGGGCGGTTCTAGGGAAGTTAGAAGCTTGTATCATACCACACAACACAAAAAGTGCATAAGTAAACCAAAAGAAATTGCCATATTGCATTGAAAGCATCATAATAATAAAAAAAATCTATAAACGAGATGAGTTTAACCATCATCTAGTTAATGAAGCTACCAGGAAACTTGTGATAGAGAAATGAAATGCAGCGTGTAGTAATTTGTATGTTATTTTTCCATGAAGAGGGTTCAAATTACCAGGAATTTAATTTTTTTTCATTGAAATCTCCATCCAAGAGATCCATGTTCCACAATTCTTTTACCCAAATGGTTTTCATTTCTTTTGTTTTTCCAAGAAAAAGATATGCAGCTACAAGCAGTAATTTCAAAATCTTGCCTTTAGTTGGGTCCAGTGTAATTTCTGTTGTGGGCCCATTAATACTGGCAATCATGGTATCATAGTAGCTACAACACAGGAGGAAGCCATTCAGTCCATTGTGTCAGTGCCAGCTCTTTGAAAGAGCTGTCCAATTAGTCTCATTCCCCACAGCCATGTAAATGTTTTCCCTTCAAGTATTTATCAAATTCCCTTTTGAATGTTACTATTGAATCTGCTTCCACCACCCTTACTGACCGTGCATTCCAGATCATTACAACTCGATGCATAAAAAAATGTTTTCTCACGTCGCCTCTGGCTCTTTTGCCGATCACCTTAAATCTGTGTCCTCTGGTTACCGACCCTTCTACCACTGGAAACAGTTTCTCCTTATTTACTCTGTCAAAACCGTACATGATCTTGAACACCTCTATCAAATCTCTCCTTAACCTTCTCTGCTCTCAGGAGAATAACCCCAGCTTCTCCAGTCTCTCTACATAACTGAAGTCCCTCATCCCTGGTACCATTCTAGTAAATCTCTTCTACACCCTTGCTAAGGTCTTGACATCTTTCCTAAAGTGAGGTGTCCAGAATTGAACACAATACTCCAGCTGTTTTATAAAGGTTTAGCAAAACTTCCTTGCTTTTGTTCTCTATGCCTCTATTAATAAAGCTCAGGAACCGATATGCTTTTTTAACAGCCTTCTTAACTTGTCCTGCCACCTTCAAAGATTTGTGTATGTGCACCCCCAGGTCCCTCTGTTCCTGCACCCTCCTTAAAAGTGAACAATTTAGTTTATATTGCCTTTCCTCATTCTTCCTACCAAAATGCATCACTTCACACTTCTCTGCATTAAATTTCATCTGCCACGTGTCTGCCCATTTCACCAGTCTGTCTATGTCCTCCACATTTACTACATTTCTGAGTTTCGTGTCATCTGCAAACTTTGAAATTATACCCTCTATACCCAAGTCCAGGTCATTAATATATATCAAAAAGAGCAGTAGTCCTAATACTGACCCCTGGGGATTACCACAGTATACTTCCCTCTAGTCTGAAAAACAAACCTTTATCACTACTCTCTGCTTTCTGTCCCCTAGCCAATTTTGTTACCACTGTCCCTTTAATCCCATGGGCTTTAATTTTGCTAACAAGTCTATTATGTGGTACTTTATCAAATGCCTTTTGAAAGACCATTTACGCATCAACCGCACTACCCTCATCAACCCATTCCGTTACTTCATCAAAGAACTCAAGCAAGTTAGTCAAACACGATTTTCGTTTAACAAATTCATACTGACTTTTATTTATTAGCCCATACTTTTCCAAGTGTCAATTTACTTTGTCCCGGATTATTGTCTCTAAAAGTTTTCCCACCATCGACATTAGGCTGACTGGCCTGTAATTGTTGGGTTAATCGTTCTCCCCCTTTTTGAACAGGGGTGTAACCTTTGCAATCGTCCAGTCCTCCAGCAACATCCCTATATCTAAGGATGATTAGAAGATTGTGGCTAGAGCCTCTGCAATTTCCATCCTTACTTCCCTCGGTAACCTAGGATGCATTGGCAAGCTCAAATTTTTAATTTTTTTGGTACAAATGTTACCTTTTTGGGAGTCAAAGATCAGAGAGCTGTTATATGTGAACACAATGAAAACTGTGTTAAGAATAACCAATTGTTTTCAGATTTAGTTGTGAAAGGAGGGATGCAAAAATGTTTAGCTGTCAACATGAAGGAGAAATGAAATGTTCAAAAAAGTAAAAGGATAATTAAAGGGGTGGAATCATTCAAGAGACAAGGGGATTATCTTCCACTTGAGAATGAGCGAACTGCAGCGATTTTTTTATTTTGCCTCAGATGGTTATTGAACCTTGAATACTTTACTACAAATAACCATTAAAATAGACCAAAATATCATTTATGAGGTAAAAATTTGAAAAGGAAAGGGCATTACCGTAGAATAGATAGCTCCACCTGAACAGCTGGCATAAGGACTGTCTGGTGGACCCCAAATTGCCTATGCAGCCCCTGCGGCAGCACCTACGCATACCCCCAGCTTTGTATCAGGACTCCAGCTGGATACTGCTTTTGGGTTCAGCCACAGCTGAGTCAACTATGCTCAATGAACGGCTTGTCCTGTCCCTAATCAAGCGGTGTACCACGTGGCATCCCATGTCTTTCCTCTTGAGCAGGTAAGACACAAACTATTTATTCTGCACAAGGGGTGGTGCAGACCTACTTCCCAAGCACCTGTGTTCCCCTGTGACTGAACACAATCTCCCAGGATATAGTGCTTTTTAAAATTCAGTTTGTAAGTTAAAATGTGAGCTTTCTTTCTGCCTTTCTCTGTCCCCTTGGGCATCACTGGTCAGCTGCAACCCCTCAGTTTGTCCTATTCAGCCTCCCTGAATAGTGAAACCTGCAAACTTATTTGGCACACCACTTGCTGCCGCCCATTCACCTCTGTGGTGTTTGGACCCAACCCAGCATACCCTTTGCTGAAAGCACCTTTGCCCCAAGTTTCTTCAGGTATGGTGAGACCTGGAACTGGTGCAACTCTGCAGCTGCCTGGAATGGACCAATATGAGGCCAACTCTGCTCTTTGTTGCCCTGATCACCTTTTCTCTGAACTCCTCGCCTATAACTCCCCACGGTATCTACGTCAATACGTATTAGAGCAATAAACGACATGAACAAGTAGGCTCCCAGTTCTGTGACCAAAATACTGCAGCCAAGATCTGGTCACAGGTGATGCTGTGGTCATCAAAAGTCCCTGAATGCAAGCAACTTTGCCTTTTATGTAATGGCAGTCCATCAGGCTGCCATACGCTATTGTGAGCTAGCAGGTAGTCACAGATACTGAGGTGATGTTATTAGAATGTTGAAGGTTAACAAAGGAAGACAGAGATCTTTGAAGAGGTACAAAGTTACAGGTCAATTATTTGCATGTCCTGAAAGAAGAAATAACAGGTATTAAGATGCAACTCTTGGAAGGTACAGACAGATGCTGTGATAAATGTCACGGATTGGTTTACATTCACTAATGCCAGCTGACATGGGACTGGATTAACTCTCCTGCCAAATGTTCATTTACTCCTGTTTACCACAATAGTTTGACTTTCTAAATAAACTGACATTTCAAATTAGCAGATGGAATCAGCAATGTACAACACTAAAGGCAACTGTAACTATTGATTTTGGTTGAGGCCAGCACCTGCAATATTGTAAATGAGGAACCACACAACTAGACAGCAAATCAAGAAACAATTGCATGTTTCTATCCCTTCTGCAAGAGATTTTTTTTCTGTTAACTAAGATAAGTATAAAAAGAAATGACATAAGTATAAAGTAGGGAAAATGATTTTAAAGTGACATAGTTTTGACTTGCTACAAGGAAAATCGATCCTATAAATGAGAAGCAGACAAGTAAGCTTCAGGTTGGCTAGTTAGTTATTAAATTTATTTATATATTTGTGTACATGTGAATATTTATTTAAAGTCTTGCACATAGTGCACCATCAAACAGGCTGCTGCCCAGATATGAACTAAATTAGTTTTATTTTAGAAATTATACAGGAGCAGTAGATCTGCTATTACACAGCACCAGACCTTTTTGGTTGGAAGGCAAATAAATCCCTAGATGTTCACATGAAAACAATTCTCTAGTGAATTTAGGAGTTATACCTGATCTTGATAACACTTCATTATTAGCAGCTGATCCTACTTCTGAGTGTTCATTTTTCATAGCATGGCAGGGTTTACACTTGAGAAAGATATGGTGAGGCAGCTGAAATCAGGCAATCCCAGTCTCTGCACAACCATTTTTTTTTAAATCAACCCCCACTCAAAAGTTGCACAATTCCCACTATTCCATACCAAAGATTCATCTTGCAATGCATTTTTTTTTTAAAAAGGAGTGACCTCAAGACAAAATACATTGTTGTTATGGAAACTTAGTTCTAATTAAACAAAAGTGTTAGGGTTCTTAATCCCACTCAGCAGGTTTATCCCTAGGGATACAAATGAATGAAATGCTACTATATCGTGCTAGCAATGATACCTCAGCAAGGAATTCTTGGCTCGATGCGACACTTATTGTAAAGGAGAGCCCTAGGAATGATCGTGTTTAATCAAATTTTCCATTGCAATTGAGCATGATCTTATTGCAGAATGCACCAAGATTTTGATGCAAATTTATTGAAACTTAACAACCCTGAAAATCAAACACTGTGCATGTAATACAATTCAGAAAAATGCAGGCAACAGCTGAGTAAATATATGATGGCATAATTTGCTGTGGCAACTACAATTATTATTCATGTATTATAATTAATTCAAGTGTATTGAATTTCAGCAATTTTCTAGTGCTGTTATTTTCTTAAATTGCGTAGTTGGGAACTGTGAGTGATGTCATTAGGGATTAGTGAGTGGAGGAGGTGTATAATAACTCATCAAGGTCTACATTAGATTGCTGCGTCATGTCTGACAATAACGCAGGCAATGAGTTTTTCCTTCAGTTCTTCCAGAAAGTCCTAGAAAATGTTTCCCTACGGCTTGAGCTACATGGCTCCTTGTTTGTAATACTCCACCATGAGTAGTGTGTTTTTTCAAAATAAAGATTCAAAATTGCTGTGAAAAAAGAATGAAAGAAAACAGCTTCGTTTTCTAGAAATAAAGAGATTTGCTAGGATTTATTGTGTATTTAGCATCTGGCAAAAGTATCTCAACTGAATCCAGCTGGCGTTTTGTCAATTAGTGAGAGAGACTGTAAAGAATTGTTTAAAAAAGAGAAAACCTGGTAGGGGATACAAACCACCTTGACCAGTCCTGGACAGTAGAACCATGCACACACACACACACACACACACACAAAGTACAGCCCCCATTATCACTGTGTGGCATTGTGAGAGGGACTGTCTCCCACATTGTTGTTCCTACCTGCAAGTATAGTCTTTTGTTAAGGTTGCAGGTGGTTGTGACCCCTTTCATTTTATGGGAATTGAATCTGAACAGGGCCCTCTTCTCTTATTTTAAAAAGCAGACGCTCAGAAGAAAATTCTGAGAAATCAATGTGTGAATATTTTTCCTCTTTTTTTTAAGTTGCCAATTTTCTCCCTACCTCCTCTCCTGAAGTTGTCGACTCCTTACCGTGGTATGGTTCTATTGCCAATGGTTACCTTCCGGTACCTCATCCAAATGAGCAGTCTTCATGGGTGAAGTGAATTTCAGCAGATTATTGAACTATAATGAAGCTGGGCCCAATCCTGTCCTCACCAAATATCCACACGTACACACTTTAAGTAGTTTTTTAATATTTGTTCTCAGGATATGGCCTATGCTGACAAGGCTGCATTTATTGCCTATCCCCAATGGCTTGGAGGAGGTGATGGTGGGCCTTCTCCTTGAACCACTGCAGTCATTGTGGTGACGGTGCTCCCACAATGGTGCTAGGTAGGGAATTCCAGGATTTTATCCAGCAACTAATCCAACAAGTATGTGTCAGCCTTGGCTCAGTGGTAGCACTCTCGCCTCTAAATCAGAAGGGTGTGTGTTCAAGGCCTACTCCAGAGACCCGAGCACCTAATCCAGGCTGACACTTCTGTGCAATACTGAGGGAAGTGCTGCACTGTCGGAGGTGCAGTCTTTCGGGTGAGACACTAATCTCAGGCCCCGTCTACCCTCTGAGGTGGACGAAAAAGATCCCATGGCACTATTTGAGGAAGAGCTGGGGAGTTTTCCCGGTGTCCTGACCAACATTGATCCCTCAACCAACACCACTAGATGCGATTATCTGATCATTTATTTCATTGCTGTTTGTGGGAGCTTGCTGTAAGCAAATTGGCTGCTGTATTTCCCTAAATTACAACAGTGACTACACTTCAAAAGTACTTCATTGGCTGTAAAGTGCTTTGGGAATCTGAAGGTCGTGAAAGGTGCTGTGTAAATGCAAATCTTACTTTCTTTCAGTTTGGTTGCAACCAAAAGCAGCCCCTTAGTGCTCAAGGTCCCAGAGACGACATTGAATTTGGAGGTGCTGATTAAAACAACTTCGTGCTTGGGTAAGAATTCCTCTAGATGCTACGTCTAACAATATTGCAAAGAAGTTCAAAGATATCCTTGGTTTAATATTTCTAGTGAAATTGGAAACGTGCTCTTTTACTATGTTGCTACCCGTCGCCATTAGAGGAATTCTTGTGCACACATACACACAGCAATCTTTTCCCTGTCCTGCCCCTGGCTTAGTGTCCCTGGCACTTGACCTCAGGCACTAAATGGCTGGAAGCAGCATATGGATAGCTTCCTATCCTCTGGCTCAGTACTGTAATACTTGAGGTTCTTCCTCTTGTCTTAAATTTAATATGAAGGACCTCTGGTCTACTTCTAACTATGCTATTCTTTCCCACATGGACAACAACAATTGGTTCCTCACCTGCTCCCTCTAGTATTGTCAACCCGTGATGTCAGATCCTCAACCTACACACATGGGAGAAACATACTATTTGTTTTTTCTGGGCCTGGTTTGCACAGAATTCTTTCTGTAAACCAAATAATCAAATTCCCTGATACCACAACTTGTCTGCTACTCTTTCTTTATTTCCCTCCTTCCCTGACAGGCTGCTGGATTGCCTCAGTGCCTGGCACATCCTTGCCTGTCATAGCCAATGCTCGAGTCTCCTCGCCACCTCTGTCCAGAGAGGATAAACTGTTGGAAAGCACAAGGGATGACTGTTCCTGCCCCACTACCCGTCCATGACTTCTGGCCCCCTTTCTAACAGAGGCCCACCCTCCTCCTCTAGGTACTGAAGTCTACGCTCCTACTCCAACCTCCAGCATAGTCTTCTTTAATATCGCATCTATAAAAACTTTCACCTCCTTAATATTTTGATGTGTGGCCAATCACCCACTAAGGCTGACCACTTTAGGTTTGAGTGCATTGACCAACTTGCAGTTGTTGCAGATGAAACCCTCCAGAATTTGGGCCTGGAAGACAAACATCTCACAACTTCTACAAAGCACAAAGTATTCCATTCTTGTGCAACTTTAAAGTTTTATGCTTGTTTTAGTTAAAAAAAACCCTTTGGGAGAAAAAAAAAAGACAAAGGCAAACCTCCTTCAATTAAATTCCTTGAATTTCCCCCCGCTCCCTCCTTTTTTCTCTTTTTTGCTTTTGTCCCTTGGTTAATTTGCTTAGTACCTCCTTCCTCCTCTGCACTTAATTCCTATTCTTGGCAAACTCCCGTTTAAGAAGTCCTTACTCTGTTCCCAGCTCACCCCATTACCAGCTTACGCCACCGTGCTCTCAACTCGAGCCCTGCTAATGTCTCTTTCTTTGTCTCGGCATCCATTTTGACTGACTATGCCTCTGTGAAGCACCTTGGGATGTTTTTCTACATTAAAAGGTGCTATATAAATGTAAGTTGTTGAAAGCACAGGATTGAGCTCAACTTCTTCCACTTAGTCACTCCTCAATACTCACTCTCCAGCCTCACAGATGAACCATAGTTCTTCACGATCATTTTGGAGGGTCACTTGTGCAATTGTGAATTATCGCATTCAAAATGGCAACGACAAGTGGAAAATTAGAGAAAATCATCTGGCAAATCATTCTAACAAAGAGACAGAACTGCATTATTTGCCAGAATAACAATGTACAGGTGAAATGATGAAGCATGTCAATGTGATTTTATATATTTTCAAACAAATGATAAAAGATTTGCTAAAGACTTCTGTCGTGAAGGCAATGTCTTTTTGATATCGCTTAGGTCATTACATGTTTTTAGAAAATTCTTGGCAGTTTTCCCTTGAGTACTAATGGTCCCAGGAGATGGAATACATTATCAAGGACACTGGGTTGTCAAATACTGCTGCAATCAAGTACTTCAAATAACATATCCCAGCTTCTGAGGCCCATTTGTGCAGATAAATCTGTTGTTAATAGGAATTAACAGTGAAGCTGAAAGGAGGCAATGGATTAAAACTATACTGCAATATTAGTAATAAACATGTTAATGCAGTTGTTACTAATATCACACTGCACATTTCAACCTAAAATTGTTGGCGTGATGACCAAATGTAACGCAAGAAGATAGCCTTCCCCACAATCATTTCCATACAGGTCAGAGCATGAGGGAGCAAATTCTCCTTGAGATGAAACCATTAAATGTCTGATTAATTTTTGGCCCACAATTCAAATTAGAAATATTAGTGTAAGGAAGAGTTAAGAAGACTTTTACTATAGAAAAAGGACACATTATGTTGAAGTAAAAGCCCCCTTCCTCCACTTAATTTGTATCGGGTCTCCTATAAGTTCCATTAATTTTATCAGTGACTCAAAGGTGCCGATATGTTTATAGATTTCAAATTGCAGTCCCCCTTCTGAATTACCCATAACTGCAATAATAGTTATCTCAAGGGGCTAGAATACAAAGGGAGGAAGTTATGCTGCAGTTGTACAGAACCTTGATCAGATCCCTTCTGGAGTACTGCATTCAGTTTTGGGCACAGCACCTCAGGAAATTTTTATTGGCCTTGGAAGGGGTGCAGCCCAGATTCAGCAGAATAATACTGGGGCTTTGTGGGTTAAATTATGAGGACAGGTTGTATAAACATGGCTTGTATTTCTTTGAGTATAGAAGGTTGAGGGGTGATCTGATCAAGGTGTTTAAAATGTTAAAAAGATTCAATAGGGTAGATACAGAAAAACTATTTCCTCTGGTGGGGGAATCAAGAACAAGGGGACATAATCTTGAAATTAGAGTTAGTCCACTCAGGAGCAAAATCAAGAAGCACTTTTTTTACACAAAGGGTAGTAGGAATCTAGAATGCTTTCCCCTAAAAGGCTGTGGGTGCTAGGACAATTGGAGATTTCAAGACTGAGATCGATAGATTTTTGCTAGGCATGGGTATCAAGGGATATGGAGCAAAAGCAGGTAAATAAATTTGAGGTACAGATCAGCCATGATCTAATTGAATGGCAGAGCAGGCTCGAGGGACTGAATGGGCTACGTCTGTTCCTAATAATCCTAGGCAGGAATAACGAGTCAAGAATATGTAAAATAAAGCTAGCCAAGAATCAGTAAAGCACAATACATGGCCAACAATACAACAAAAAGCTGGTCTGGCAACATGTAAAAAAATAGTAGAAAGCCAGCCCAAGGTCTATGCAATTCAGAGCTAGCCACAAATCTCCACATAATCTATTAATACACACAGACAGTGATGTGCACATTGACAGATCCTACCAAGATTAGAGGATCAGCTGTTCTTTCATAGTTTTTTTTAAAATAGGATTGTGCTTTGTTTGTCTGTATTCAGTGGTTGGGGCATGTTTCCTGAGCAAGGTCCAATCTCTACTCCCAGACGTGCATCAGCGCCTACATACACTGGAATAAAAAAAGCTGTGTATTTGTGTCACAGTAAAGTTATTGGTGATAGTGTAATCATTGAAAGCATTAGCACAGTTCATTAACTACAATACACAGATGCCAAATTCCTAAACTAAATTCAGGGCAGGGCAGACACCATCTTCCCCAATACACATTACGCCCTTCTCTCTGCACTACTTATATAACTTGTCCAAAAATGCAATGTGCCAAGTATCTGCAATTTTAAATGAAATTCTAATATTTTTAAAAAGCACAATTTTTAAAATGCAAAACTGCTCATCCAAGTACAATATAGAAATAATGTAGAATTTAAACATGGAAAGACAAAATTCAATCCCTTTCGGCATCTTTTCAGTAACATCGGAAGAGATATCCTCCCCCCCCCCCCCCCCCCGAAAAATAACAAGTCTCACAGAAATTTTTTAAAAGTTTAAAAAGTGCCCAAGCAGTCCAATGTACTGGACTACCTTTACATTTCTAAGTTCTGTCAAGTTCCCATCAAACACCGAAAAATTTCACTGGCATTTGGATGCCCGTTAGTGCAAGTGTTAAGTGTGCACATGCAGAGCTTGGCTTTATTTGAGCAGAGTGACATGAGGTGGCAATAGACTCAATAGTGCAGTAGATGTAATATATTTGGATTTTCAAAAGGCTTTCGGTAAGTTACTGCATTGTAGATTCATGGCTAAGATCAGAGCATGTGGAGTCAGGGGACAGGTAGCAGAATGGATAGCAAGGTGGTCACACCTGTGCCTTTCCAAATGACAATTTATGCTGTCCCTCAGAATTGATTCCAATAATTTGCCCACCACCAAGGTTAGACTGACTGGCCTATAATTACACGGTCTATCTTTTTCTCCCTTTTTAAACATCAGTACAATGTCAGCAGTCCTCCAATCCTCCGGCACCGCACCTGTAGCCAGGGAGGATTGGAAAATGATGGTCAGAGCCTCTGCTATTTCCTCCCTTGCTTCTTTTAACAGCCTGGGATACATTTAACCCGGGCCTGGCGATTTATCTACTTTCAAAGATACTAAACCCTTTAATACTTCCTCTCTCACTATGTTTATCCCATCCAATATTTCACACTCCTCCTCCTCAACTACAATCTCTGCACGTCCCCCTCTTTTGTGAAGACTGATGCAAAGTATTCATTAAGAATCATACCCACATCTTCTGCCTCCACACATAGATTACCTTTTTGGTCTCTAATAGGCCCTACTCTTTCCTTAGTTATCCTCTTGCTCTTTATGTATTTATAAAACATTTTTGGGTTTTCCTTAATTTTACTAGCCAGTATTTTTTCATGTCCTCTCTTTGCTTTCCTAATTCCTTTTTAATTTTACCCTTGCACTTTCTATACTGCTCTAGGCTTTCTGTGGTATTGAGCTCTAGGTGTCGGATATAAGCTTCCCTTTTTTGCCTTATCTTTGCTCCCTGTATGCTCCTTGCCATCTAGGGAGCTCTGGATTTGGCAGTCCCACCCTTTTTCTTTGTCGGAACATGTTTGCTCTGAACCCCTTAAATCTCCCCTTTGAACGCCTCCATCTGCTCTGACATTGATTTACCTTCAAGGAGCTGTTTCCAGTCCACTTTTGTTAAATCACTTCTCAGCTTAGTAAAATTGGCCTTTCCCCAATTAAGAACTTTTACTCTTGTTCTCTCTGTCCTTTTCCATAACTATGCTAAATCTGACTGAATTATGATTACTACCACCAAAATGCTCTGCCACTGATATGCCTTCCACCTGCCCAGCTTCATTCCCTAAAACTAAATCCAGAACTGCCCCCCATCTTGTTGGGCTTGCGACGTACTGGCTAAAAAAGTTCCCCTGAATGCAATTTAAGAATTCTGCACACTCTATACCTTTTGCACCGATTGTATCCCAGTTAATATTAGGGTAGTCGAAATCCCCAACTATTACTGTCCTATTGTTTTTGCACTTCTCAGAAATTTGCCGAAATATTTGTTCTTCTATCTCCCTCTGATTGTTTGGGGATCTATAATACATTCCCAGAAGTGTGACTGCCCCTTTTTTGTTCTTTAGCTCAACCCATATGGCCTCATGTGATGATCCTTCTAACATATCGGGCCCAATATTAGGTGGGCGGCGGGTTGGCAGCGGGGGGTTGACTGGGCGCGTGGGTAACGCGCCCAGTGAAATCGGGGTGTTCCGCTCACAATCGCAGCTTGATTGAAGGTACTTACCTTTGCTTCCGGGTTTCGCGCTGGAAAGCTGCGCAGCACGCGGACTGCGCAGGCGCATCATAGGCTGTCAGCTGGAGGAGCCTAATTTAAAGGGGCAGTCCTCCACTGACTGATGCTGCAGAAAATAGGCAAAATTACATCATGGAGCAGCCCAGGGGGAAGGCTGCTCCCAGGTTTAATGATGCCTCACTCCAGGTCTTATTGAATGGGGTGAGGAGGAGGGGGAGGGGGAGGACTGAGATCTTCTCCCCGGCGGACGGGAGGAAGTGGCCTGCCTCTGCCACCAAGAAGGCCTGGCTCGAGGTGGCAGAGGAGGTCACCTGCACCACGGTGCAGGAGGCGCTTCAATGACCCACATAGGTCAGCTGAAGTGAGTACACCTACTCATTCCCCTACACTCCGTCTGCCACATCACCGCCACCACCCCACATCTCCATCTGCACTGCCAACACTACTCTATCACATCACTCCTCACACCCACTCAAAACTCATCCTCATCTTACCTGCACTTACTCACCTCGCCAGTACTCATCCCACCACTACCACTCAATCTTCATTCAATCACATGGCTCTCTCTCATACTCACCCTCTCATGCATCTCTTTCATGGTCAGCCTCACTCAACCTGCCACTCCCTGTGCTGCAGTATGTGCAGTAGGAAGCGTAAGGCAAACGTGTTGTGAGCATGAAGGGGATGCACAAGGGTGTTTGAGGGTTTGTCATGGTTTTTACTTATATTTAATTTCTGATCAACTCACATTACATATTATATTGTCACCACTACTGCCACGTCTTTGCAAATCTTGTCGTGTTTGTGCAATAATGCCCTTTCCTGAGGATCACTATGAAGACCCACAACTGATGCCACCCATTGTGTCACTGCAGAGCGGGTGTAGGTGTATTTGCAGGGCTCTTTTGTGCAGACGACTGAGAGACGTCGGCGATGTCCCCGGTGGCACCCTGGAAGGATGCGAAGGAGAAGTTGTTGAGGGCAGTGGTGACTTTGACAGCGACAGGTAAGAAGATGGTGCTCGGGCCAGCCGGGAGCAGCTCGGCATGAAGGAGGCTGCAGATGTCCATGACTACATGTCGAGTGACTCTGAGCCTCCGTGTGCACTGCTGCTCAGAGAGGTCCAGGAAGCTGAGCCTCAGTCTGTAGACCCCGTGGCGAGGGTTGTGCCCTCTGCGATGCATCTCTCTCTGCGGTTGCCCTCCCTCCTGCTGTGCCAGTGGATGTGTCACAACACTGTGTTGTGGAGCTCCATGTGTCAGAGGTGGACGGCGAGGCTGGTGATGCTGTTCGTCCTCCGAGGAGGTCATGACTGCAGCTACGGCGGCCCCCATCCGGAAGATGTACGTTTGAGGGGGTCCGCAAGGTAGGTAAATGTGTCTGCACGCCGGGGTAAGCGTGCAAGTTTGTGAATTTTATTGTTAGGAGGAGGGTGGTGGAGGCCAAACTTTGTCCAAACTGACAGAATGGCCTCCTGCAATGAGTGTGGGTCTCCCCCCCCCCCACCACCTGTCAAATGGACCTTTGCAGCTGCCACAGGCTGATGGCTGCAACATGTCCATTTCAACTGGGAGTGTTTTCCCCAGTACGGGAAACAATCCCAGTTGATTTGAAAATCCCACCCCTCCTAAAACAGCAGGTCAATCAGGTCTGCAAATGATCTGAAGTACCTACTTAATTACTTTAAGTGGCATCCCGCCGACTTTAATCACTGGATTGGGGGTAATATTCTGGCATGGGTGGAGGATTGGTTATCTAACAGGAAGCAGAGAGTTGGGATAAATGGTTCATTCTCGGACTGGCAACCAGTAGCCAGTGGTGTTCCGCAGGGGTCAGTGCTGGGTCCCCAACTCTTTACAATCTATATTAGTGATTTGGAGGAGGAGACTGAGTGTAACATATCAAAGTTTGCAGATGATACAAAGATGAGAGGGAAAGTAGAGAGTGAGGAGGACATAAAAAACCTACAGGGGGATATAGACAGGCTGGGTGAGTGGGCAGAGATTTGGCAGATGCAATACAATATTGGAAAATGTGAGGTTATGCACTTTGGCAGGAAAAATCAGAGAGCAAGTTATTATCTTAATGGCGTGAAACTGGAAAGTACTGCAGTACAAAGGGATCTGGGGGTTCTCGTGCAAGAAAATCAAAAAGTTAGTATGCAGGTGCAGCAGGTGATCAAGAAGGCCAACGGAATGTTGGCTTTTATTGCTAGGGGGATAGAATATAAAAACAGGGAGGTATTGCTGCAGTTATATAAGGTATTGGTGAGACCGCACCTAGAATACTGCATACAGTTTTGGTGTCCATACTTAAGAAAATACATACTTGCTCTCGAGGCAGTACAAAGAAGGTTCACTCGGTTAATCCCGGGGATGAGGGGGCGGACATATGAGGAGAGGTTGAGTAGATTGGAACTCTACTCATTGGAGTTCAGAAGAATGAGAGGCGATCTTATTGAAACATATAAGAATGTGAAGGGGCTTGATCGGGCGGATGCAGTGAGGATGTTCCCAAGGATGGGTGAAACTAGAACCAGGGGGCATAATCTTAGAATAAGGGGCTGCTCTTTCAAAACTGAGATGAGGAGAAACTTCTTCACTCAGAGGGTAGAAGGTCTGTGGAATTTGCTGCCCCAGGAAGCTGTGGAAGCTACATCATTAAATAAATTTAAAACAGAAATAGACAGTTTCCTAGAAGTAAAGGGAATTAGGGGTTACGGGGAGCGGGCAGGAAATTGGACATGAATTTAGATTTGAGGTTAGGATCAGATCAGCCATGATCTTATTGAATGGCGGAGCAGGCTCGAGGGGCCAATTGGCCTACTCCTGCTCCTATTTCTTATGCCTGTCTGATGTTGGGGATGGAGGTAGGAATACAATTATTTACGGAATTTTACAGGAAATCTGGGGAGCCCGGAAGTGGGCGGGTTGGAGCCGGGCTCTGGACCCACCCCGGGAATCCCCGATTTTTGGAGCCCCCCCGCCATGAACCCACCGGCTCGGGGGTCCGAAAATCGAGCCCATCATCTCTCCTCAAAGCCGTAATTGTTTCTTTAACCAATATTGCCATCACCCCCTCCTTTTTTATCCCCCTCTCTATCTTGTCTGCAACCCTGTAACCAGGAATGTTGAACTGCCTTTCCTGCCCCTCTTTAAGCCATGTTTCAGTAATAGCTAAGATATCAAACTTCCAGGAGTCTATCTATGCCCTTAGCTCATCAGCCTTATTCACTACACCCCCTGCATTGAGGTATATACCATTAAGCACTGCTAAACTCCTTTGTTGTCTAATTTCTAACCTTTGCGCTCCAAACTCACTTACTAATTTTCTGCCTTCCATTTCTAGCTCTGCTTCTCTCCCTTCTGAATCTATGCTCAGGTTCCCATCCCCCTGCCAAGTTAGTTTAAACCCTCCCCAACAGCACTAGCAAACATCCCCGCGAAGATATTGGTCCCGGCCCTGTTGAGATGCAACCCGTCTGGCTGGTACAGGTCCCACCTCCCGCAGAACCGGTCCCAATGCCCCAGGAATCTAAAGCCCTCCCTCCAATGAGAGTTTAGTAAAATTAGTTATTTGTTAACAGAGAAAAATATACCCCTAAAAATCTTTTCAAACTATTTTTGGGCGCTTTTATATTTATATATATATATATATATATATTAAAAAAACCTTATTTTCTAGCAATTCTCCTAAACGTCCCAAATAAATTAAACATGGCCTTTTCTTATAAATTACCAAATAGACAGAGTTCAAAACAATGCAGTTCTTCATTTGTAACAGTTATGCCTGTGGGTCTGCATAAATATCGACAAGTAGGAAGGGAGATGAAGTAAGTGCTAAGATGTGCTACTCCTAACCCTAACCCTAACTTTAAAAAGTCCATTATGTACATCAACAAGCCTCTTCTGCATCAGTATTTGCTGTACATCTGTGACAAACAGACTTTTAAAAAATAATTGTTTTGCTGGGATCTTGACTAAACATTTCCTATAAAATTCCGTAAATAATTGTATTCCTACCTCCATCCCCAACATCAGACAGGCCATAACCCACACACGTCTATCAATCATGAGTTACCAGATCTGTTGCACATGTCGCACAAAAATAAAAAACACACAAGATCCACATTTCAGTTCCCTCCGCGTTGTAACTTCCATATCTGATGAAAATATTACAAGAGCTTAGTAGGTGTGAGAGACTTGAATTCTCTCCCACCTGTTATGTTTCCTGGGTTTGGCTGCTATGCCGATAGGATCAGAGCTGCTATGTTTTGCACATGTTTTACAGTGGAGCAGCTGCCAAATCACAGAACTTGCACTCTGATATGCATGGGTAACTACATGAATTGTGATTTGTCCATTCACTTAAAAAGAAGCATTGAAAGACTAGTAGGGCAGCAGCAGCAGCTTCATACTGCTATATTGGTTACACCAAAGATGCAGCAAGGCACCCACGAGTGAGAATGGCAAGTTTCAGTCTAGTATCTCTATCTGCAAGACAGTCTTACTAACACATCTATACAGATGTAGCCTCATAGGTTGCGAAGAAAACTGGACTAAAGTGGCTATTAAAAACTCAATTGAAGAGATAAATTAAATCCACACATTCCTGCTCATTCTTAGCTGTAATACCAAGAAATCCCCTGAAATGTCTAAGTGTTTGCCAAATATCTTCCAAAATACATTTCATACATGTACATGGAAACTATATGAAACCTACTTCATACACGTAACATTTAAAATATATCACAATAATCATTGTGGCCTTATTATATGTTTACTTACATATAATATACATTTATATACGATCATGGTGTCAGCCTTGGCTCAGTGGTAGCACTCTTGCCTCTGAGTCAGAAGGTTGTGGGTTCATGTCCCAGAGTTGAGCACATAATCTAGGCTGGCACTTCTGTGCAGTACTGAGGAGTGCTGTACTGTCGAAGGTGCCGTCTTTCGGATAAGATGTTAACTGACATCTGTCCTTTCAGGTGGATGTAAAAGATCCCACACCACTAATAGAAGAGGAGTAGGGGAGTTCTCCCAGTGTCCTGGCCAACATTTATCCTTCAATTAATATCTAAAACAGATGATCTGGTCATTTATTTCACGGCAGTTTGTGGCAGCTTGCTGTGTACAAAATTAGCTGCTATGTTTCCTACATTACAACAACAACTTCTTGCACTTATATAGTGCCTTTAACGTAGTAAAATGTTCCAAGGCGCTTCACAGGAGCGTTATCAAACACCGAACCACATAAGGAGGTATTAGGACAGATGACCAAAAGCTTGGTCAAAGCGGTAGGTTTTAAGAAGCGTCTTAAAGGAGGAGAGAAAGGTAGAGAGGCGGAGAGGTTTAGGGAGGAAATTCCAGAACTTAGGGCCTGGGCAGCTGAAGGCACGGTCGCCAATGGTGGAGCAATTAAAATCGGGGATGCACAAGAGGCAAGAATTGGAGAAGCGCAAAGATCTCAGAGGGTTGTAGGGCTGGAGGAAGTTGCAGAGATAGGGAGAGGTGAGGCCATGGAGGGATTTGAAAACAAGGATGAGAAATTTAAAACCAAAGAGTTCCCGGACCGGGAGTCAATGTCGGTCAGCAAGCACAAGGTAATGGGAGGATGTGACTTGGTGCGAGTTAGCATATGGGCAGCAGAGTTTTGTATGAGCTCAAGTTTATGGAGGGTGGAAGATGGGATGCCAGCCAGGAGAGCATTGGAATAGTCCAGTCTGGAGGTAACAAAGGGATGGATGAGGGTTTCAGCAGCAGATGAGCTGAGGCTGGGGCAGAGGTGGGCGATGTTATGGAGGTGGAAGTAGGCGGTCTTTGTGATGGAGCAGATATCTGGTCGGATGCTCATCTCAGGGCTAAATAGGGTGCCAAGGTTGCTAACGGTCTGGTTCAGCCTCAGACAGTGGCCAAGGAGAGGGATGGAGTCGGTGGCTAGGAAACGGAGTTTGCGGTGGGGACCAAAGACAATGGCTTCGGTCTTCCCGATATTTAGTTGGAGGAAATTTTTCCTCATCCAGTACCGGATGTCGGACAAGCAATGTGACAAATGAGATACAGTGGAGGGGTCGAGCGAGGTGGTTGTGAGGTAGAGCTGTGTGTTGTCAGCGTACATGTAGAATCTGACGTCGTGGCCGAGGGGTAACATGTAGATGAGAAATAGGAGGGGGCCAAGGATAGATCCTTGGGGGACTCCAGAGGTAACGGTGCGGGAACAGGCAGAGAAGCCATTGCAGGTGATTCTCTGGCTACGACTTGATAGATAAGAATGGAATCAGGCGAGAGCAGTCCCACCCAACCTGGACAATGGAGAAGAGGCGTTGGAGGAGGATGGTGTGGTCAACCGTGTCAAAGTCTGCAGATGGTTCGAGAAGGATGAGGAGGGATAGTTTCCCATCGTCACAATCACATAGGATGTAATTTGTGACTTTGATAAGGGCCGTTTCAGTACTGTGACAGGGGTGGAAACCTGATTGGAGGGATTCAAACATGGAGTTCCAAGAAACATGGGCACAGATTTGGGAGGCGACAACACGTTCAAGAACTTTGGAGAGGAGAGGGAGGTTGGAGATAGGGCGGTAGTTTGCAAGGAGAGTGGGGTCAAGGGTAGCTTTTTTGAGGAGGGGTGTGATGATGGCAGATTTGAAGGGGAGGGGGAAAGTACCTGAGGAGAGGGAACCGTTAACAATAACAATTTAAGGCGATCTTATTGAAACATATAAGATTGTGAAGGGGCTTGATTGGGTGGATGCGGTAAGGATGTTCCCAAGGATGGGTGAAACTAGAACGAGGGGGCATAATCTTAGAATAAGGGGCTACTCTTTCAAAACTGAGATGAGGAGAAACTTCTTCACTCAGAGGGTAGTAGGTCTGTGGAATTTGCTGCCCCAGGAAGCTGTGGAAGCTACATCATTAAATAAATTTAAAACAGAAATAGACAGTTTCCTAGAAGTAAAGGGAATTAGGGGTTACGGGGAGTGGGCAGGAAATTGGACATGAATTTAGATTTGAGGTTAGGATCAGATCAGCCATGATCTTATTGAATGGCGGAGCGGGCTCGAGGGGCCAATTGGCCTACTCCTGCTCCTATTTCTTATGCTCTTATGTTAATATCAGCTAACATGGGGGCCAGGAAGGGAAGTTGGGTGGTCAGCAGTTTAGTGGGAATAGTGTCAAGGGAGCAGGAGGTGAGTCTCATGGTTAAGATGAGCTTGGAGAGGGCATGAGGGGAGATAGGAGAGAAACTAGAGAAAGATGCGAGTTCAGGGCTAGGGCAGGGGGGAACCGTAGGGGAAGTTTGGCTTGGTGGGCTAGGGGAAGGGAGGGAAATGGCAGAGGCTGCTGAACGGATGGTTTCAATCTTAGTGATAAAGAAGTCCATGAGCTCCTCGCATTTTTCATTGGTGGTGAGGGTGGAATGGACAGGGGAAAGAGGTTTAAGAAGATGGTTTGTAGTGGAGAAGAGAAGCCAGGGGTTATCTTTGCATTCCAGGATGATACTGAAATAATGAGCAGTTTTGACAGAGGGGAGCAGGACCCGATAGTGCTTTGTGGTCCAGCCAGATCTGGCAATGAATGGTTAAACTAGTCATCTGGCATAAACTTTCAAGTCTGCATCCCTTGGACTTAAGGTAGCGGAGATGAGGGCCATACCAGGGGAAAGGCCAGGGTGAGAGAGAGTAATGGTTTTAATGGGGACAAGAGCATCAAAGGTGGTGGTGAGGGAGTGATTGAGCAGATCGGAAGTTGCAGAACTGTTGTGGTGAATGGAGGGCCAAAGGCTAGACAGTTGAGAATTTGAAAGTGGTGTTGTAAGTGACTTGGGGGAGAGTTTTGACAAGGGGCGGACACAGAAGAAAGTGGGGTTAGGAGGGGGAAGGGGGATGTGGGTGGAGAGGGATACAAGTGATCAGAGATGGCCATATCTGTGATTGACAAGGTGGGAGTAGAGCATCCATGTGAGATGGCAAGGTCGAGGGGGTGACTGTGAATATAGGTAGGTGACCTTATATGGAGGGAGAGATTAAGGGAGGATAGGAGGGCAGCAAACTCAGAGGAGGGAGAGCATGATGAGTTGAGATGGAGGTTGAAATCACCGAGGATGAGAAGTCGCTCGGTGCAGAGACTGAGGGAGTAAAGCAGTGACGATATTTTGGTGAGAAACTTAGCGTGGTACTTGGGTGGGTGGTAGAGAACGAGGGATTTAAAGGAGAGGCGAGAGGGGTAGAACAAGATGAGATGCTCAAAGGAAGAGAAGGTGCCAGAGGAGTAGAGGGACAGACCAAGGTGTGATTTAGTGATAAGGGTCACACCGTCACCGCAGTGGTCTGGGCGGGGCAAGTGGTGGAAGATATAGCCAGGCGGGGAGGCTTCATTAAGGGGGAAGGTATCATCACCCGTAAGCCAGATTTCCGTCGACTTGATGATTGCATTGATATCATTGATGATATCAATGCAATCATCCACAATAAGCTCATGGTGGAAAGGGCCTTGGTCACAAGCGAATGGACATTCTGGAGGCAGATGCGGAGAGGGCAGTGATAGCTGATCCACTGGCAAAATCCACAGGGTCAGCACTGGGAGGGGTGTGGGATGGGAAGGAGATTGGCAAGATTAGCCCCCAGCGGGTGCGCTGGGCAGGAAAATCGGTGAGAGAGTAGGATGGGGCAGTTGGGGTTGCTGCTCATAAGGAGGCAGCAACGAGTGCCCCGATGGGCCCTTCGGAAGATGCTAAGGGAGGCACAGAGGGAAACTGTAGGCTTAATTAAGAGGGAGTCAAGCCTGGGATGGCAGCAGGAGGGTAGGAAGGTCGAGGAATGCTGGAGCGTTGGAGTAGGAATTTGTGGGGGGGCAGAGTTCCTGAGAGGGGAGAAATGAAAGGAGGCATGGTGACAGGAAAGAGAGGCCTAGGAGGGGTAAAGAGAAAAGAAGAACAAAAGGTGGGGGAAAAAAGGGGAAATAGAAGTGATGGGCTCGGGTCTGGAGCAGCAGCCAAAACACATACGTGAATGGACACTGGGAAACTCAAGTTAAATGGGCGTGGTTATATAGCAAGATTGAGATAGATATGTCCTGGTAATAATCAGGGAATAGAGAGGAGATAATATGAGGGAGTCCAAGGTTGAAGTCAGAGGTCCCGTGGTGGGATAAAGCTGGCGTAGATAGGGTGGAGTCAGTTTGGAGCATCGACGAACTGATGTCCAGGTTCGGAGACTGGTGTGGAGGGCAGAAAAGCGGTGGTGAAGTTGGAGAAATAGACCACGGCCCAGTAGAGTGAACTTCTGGACAGGAACCACACTGTAGCAAAATAAAGCAGAAAAACCAGTAGGACCAGTCGGACAGTCATAAGCTCAGCATGTAACAGCAGCAGTGGGGGATGGGCTGTAGGCTAGACAAAGTTGCCTTAACACCTAAGCAATTGAATAGCAGATAAGAATCACAGCAGCTGAGACTACATTACATTAAATAAAATGCCTTTTACTTAACAATCTCAATTAAGGCCATGAAGTGGTTTTGTTCCAAAGTATAATGACTTTATTAAGAAGTTACAAGTTATTAAGAGGTTAACATACAAGGATACAACACTAGATAGACAAATACAACCTGATACAATTCAGTCACTCGCCAAAGCCTCTGTGTGCACCCTGATGACCTTGATAGACAGCCAATCCTGCCTCGAGAATTACAACAGTGACTGCACTTCAAATGTACTTAATTGGCTGTAAAGCCCTTTGAATCATCCAGAGGTCGTGAAAGGCACTATATAAATGCAAGTCTTTCCTTCTGTATTTCTTTTACTTAATATGTACTTCAAAACAGAGAAGCAATTAAAATTCAACAATTTCACCATATTGAAACTTTTACCTCAGCAATATTGTCTCATGAAATCAAACAGGCAAAAAGTAATTGTAACATTTTTCTTCCCTAAGGACCGGAATCGTCCTATCAGCAACATCACCAGCAAATGCTGCATGCTGAAATGATACTGGGAGAGCTCTATTTATTGCCCATCTCTAGTTGTTTTGAGAAAGTGGTAGGCCTTCTTCTTGAACCGCTGTGGTCCTTGTGGTGATTGCTTGAACAGGCCACAATTATGGGAGCACATTCGGTAATGTGGCTTAAAATATTAATTTTAGGTTAATAAAACAAAAATATATAAGTGGTAAAACTAACTCTTGGCTTCAGGGTCAGCACAAACTATGACACATTTATGATCTATATCCTTTACTATAATAGCTTACCACACTCACCATCAGACATTATTTTAGGAAGAGTTGCGGTATAGTTCAAGTTACCAATATTGAAATATTTTTACTATTCTGTTCACCTTCCCATAGCCTGGATCAGTTTATCATATATTGATCAAACATACAGCAATTTGCATGCTGATCAATTAACAACTACACTTATATGAAAATTTAATTACAACAACAACTTGCATTTAACGTAGTAAAACATTCCAAGGCACTTCACAGGAGCACTGTCAAACAAAATTTTACACCAAGCCACATGAGGAGATATTAGGACAGGTGACCAAAAGCTTGGTCAAACAGGTAGGTTTTAAGGAGCATCTTAATGGAGGATAGAGAAGTAGAGATGCGGAGAGGTTTAGGAAGGGAATTCCAGAGCTTAGGGCCTCGGCAGCTGAAGGTACGGCCAGCAATGCTGGAACGATTAAAATCGAAGATGCGCAAGAGGCCAGAATTGGAGGAATGCAGAGATCTTGGAGGGTTGTAGGGCTGGAGTAGGTCACAGAGGTAGGGAGGGGCGGGGCGGGGCCATGGAATGATTCAAAAATAAGGATGAAAATTTTTAAATCGAGGCTAATGTAGGTCAGCAAGCACAAGGGTGATGGGTGAACGGGACTTGGTGCGAGTTAAGATACGGGCAGTAGAGTTTTGGATGAGCTCATGTTTATGAAGGGTGGAAGATGGGAGGCCTGGCAGGACAGCATTGGAATAGTCAAGTCCAGAGGTAATAGAGGCATGGATGAGGGTTTCAGCAGTAGATGAGCTGAGATGGGGTGGAGATGGACGATGTTATGGAAGTGGAAGTAGGCGGTCTTGGTGATGGAGTGGATATGTGGTCGGAAGCTCATCTCAGGGTCAAATAGGGTGCCAAGGTTGCGAACAGCCTGGTTCAGCCTCTGGCAATGCCCAGGGAGTGGACGGAGTCAGTGGCTAGGAAACGGAGTTTGTGGCGGGGACCAAAGACAATGGCTTCGGTCTTCCCAATATTTAGTTGGAGGAAAGTCGGACAAGCAGTGCGACAAATCAGAGACAATGGAGGGATTGCGAGAGGTGGTGGTCAGGTAGAGCTGAGTGTCAACAGCATACATGTGGAACCGGACACTGCCATTAAATCATGAACATCACAAAATAAGTTTAATTTATTAAACGCATTGCAAATAAAATAATTCATGAGGAAGCAGAGGGGAATCAAGTCAACAACAGGACGAGGTTTTTGTAAAATAAGAAGGAAATTGCCACTGAGCAAATTGTTGCATGGTCATTGATGTCACCTTCTGATGGTGCTTTTAAAATAAAGCCAGGAGTTAGTTTTACATTGTTGTATATTATCAACCTGTAAGTGTGCAATAGCTGTTAAAAAAAAAATCAAAAATATTTAATATCCATTTAATAAAAATGGTAGTTAGTTTCGTTTGGGGAAGTATGAGGATCGAGAGTTGAGGGGACAGTACAGGATACAATCGAACAAGAGTGGTCAAACATCAGTAATGATTACTACTCCTCAGCCAATGACACCTGCTGGAAATTAAAACATATGAATGTCATGATAAAGTTCAGTTGCAGTGCCTTCCAAAGTGGAATAACCTGTCAGCACACAGGGCAAGATTTTCCACTGGATTCACACCAATTCCCTGGTGTAACTCCGGCAGACACGGGCAGAAAGTCAGTCAGAGAGCTTCTCTGCTTACTCCCCGCCACATCTAGGATTTTCTGCTGGAAGTGACATGGGGTGTAGTCTGATATGGGTTGGTGTATCCAAATTAGATACAAACAACAGAAATACAGAATTTTATGTTTTTCCTGTCAGTTGTGCCATTATGACACCGGGCATTAGATACGCCTATGCATTCCTGACATTCAGAGTTGCTACGGTTTCTGAGAGGTGGTATTTAAAATTTCAAGGGCTGTTTTAGCCTACATGATCAATTACATAGGCTAAGGCTTTTTTTTAAAAATGATCAAGTTGGGCCAGTTGTGGAGGCCGCCATCCATGCTATGCTGCTATTGGCACCCGGGGACCACTACAGCCATTCTACTTCTCTTCCTCCACCTTCCCCCTCACCACAACCACCATCCAGACAGGCTCCCCAATCAATCATACAATCATAGAATGATACAGCACAGAAGGAGGCCATTTGGCCCATTGTGCCTGTGCCAGTAGAGCTATCCAATTAGTCCCACACCACTGTAAATTTTTTCCCTTCAAGTATTTATCTAATTCCCTTTTGAAAGTCACTACTGAATCTGCTTCCACCACCCTTTCAGGCAGTGCATTCCAGGTCACAACAACCTGCTGTGTAAATTTTTTTTCCTCATGTCGCCTCTGGTTCTTTTGGCAATCACCTTAAATCTGTGTCACCTGGTTAATGGAGGCAGAAATTCTGCTGGCAGCTTGCTGACAATACTTAAAATTACCCTGAGCTGAGAAAATCAGCAAGACCGAGGTGTAGGCCATGGCGGTGGGCAGAACACCCATCCAGCCAAAGTTATGTTGGACTCTGCCAAAGTAGATAATCCTGGCCTCGCTGTCTAGGCTCACACATGAACAGCCACTTATATGAGGTATAATATATACACCAGCATGGATCAGCACATTCAAGAGAGGAGAAAATTGGGGGAAAAATTGTCTTTTTAAAAAAAAACTTTAGGTAGTTATGACTGGGAAATGCAAGTTCAAGTTTTAGGTTCTGCTGATGTTTGCATTTGAGCAAGTAGCCAATCTTGTTCAAAATAGAGGCAAGGTGCTTATCAGAAGGATAATTGTAGAACCCCATGCCTGAGTGGTAGGCATGTTCCATGAAGGTATATGCAGTTACACACTCATTTTGCTCAAAGGATCTCAGGATGTATTGTTTGGAAGATCATGAGATGGGAAAATTAAAACAGACAACATACACATGCACATATCCATAATATATCATTCTCTTTTGTCTTGAGTATAACACTTACTTGCTATCACACCATTTTTGTCACATCTATGTTAGGCTCAAACTTTCCTCACTTAATCCTTTTTCTTCTACTAATTTGGCTTATTTTTCCCCCTCTGACTTCCAGCCTAGCCCACCCAACCCCTTTTTTGTTATTCATTCTCGGTGTGTGGGTGTCGCTGGCAATGCTGGCATTTACTGCCCATCCCTAGTTGCCCTTGAGAAGATGGTGCTGAGCATCCTTCTTGAACCGCTACAGTCTGTGTAGTGAAGGTGCTCCTACAATGCTGTTGGGTAGAGAATTCCAGGATCTTGACCCAGCGACAATGAAGGAACCAAGGATTGGCTCTCTAGATCACCTGATGAACACCCAGCCTCCCAAAATCATCTCCAAAGTTCATTTCATACTATTCTGCAGAAGTGCATAAGCAGCCACACTGGAGCTAAAATACATCTCCAACCACAGCGCCTTTTTAAGGCGATCAGCACTGGCACTATTTCTCTTCAAACAGCACATACGGTCATCAAATTCAGACCACATTGTTTTAAAAAAATATATTTTCAGGCCTACACCCAGCTGGCTTGCCCACTGGATTTCAACTTCCTTCAACTTTATGAAACGAAGTCTAAATCCCCAGTCACAGGCCATGGCTTCTGACACACTAAAAATCTTCAAATAGACGTGGCCACAACCCATGCACCACCACCCACAATAAGTGCAGCAACAAAATTCCACAAACCACTGGGAAAAACATGTCCCAAATCCCCGGTGAAAACCACTACTTCTGCAAAACATCTAACAAGTCATTGACACAAACATGGCCCAAATCCCTGCTGGAAACCACCCTAGCATCACCCACTAACTCATCAAAACCAAGAATAAATACACCAACAAACTCCAGTGAGCCACCAATGCCTCCCCCAGCAGGCACCATACCAAATGCATAACTGCCCATACCAAATCCCCAGCACATATCCTCACACAAACCAGCAGACTTCTTCCCCAGCTCATTTAGATCAGCACTCCATTCCATAACAGAATGGAACTCCCAATCCCCCATCCGGAAAACACTCTTCAGCAGTTCCATAACTATACTTTATAAATGCTCACCAATACGCTATGCTAATTCAACAACCAACACCTCCACTACCTGCTTTTTCCTCCTTTTATTCCTACACTTTCCAAAATCAAGCTGCACCCTGCCTCTACCACATTTCACCTTCAGCCATATCTCCCACTCTCACTCTTTTAACCAAACTGCTACTTCTGCTCTCAGCTATCTCCCCAATATGGTTTCTCTTAACTAACTTGGGCCAAAGGCACATTCAAAAACCAATTACACAACTGCTTCCTTTCTAGCAATACAGCACATATCTTCCTAGCAACTCCTATCCATATTTTCATTTTTTAATGATCATATTACCACCCTTCACAGTCACCTGCAACAAATTCTTTACAGAAATTCAACCAGTCCTAACTACTCCCCAAATACTTCCTCAACCACCAACCCAAATCACACTACTCACCCCAACTATTCAGTACCCCAACTCCCCACTACACAAATAAATCCCTACCCCTTTAACTAGTCACTCCATCTGCCTACCTTCACCACGCAGTACTCTTCCCCAACTATCCACTACTCCCCAAATCCTGTTACTTTTCTCCCAAACTATTCACTCCAACTACTTAGTAGTCCCCATTATTCCTTACCTCATCCACAACTATTTCCACACATTTTCATTTACTAACCAA